>NC_133804.1:29545229-29845229 GCF_043250625.1 Sebastes fasciatus
TTCATATTGCCAAATCTGACGACCGTTTTATAAAAGCAATAGCTCACGACAGGCCGTGGTATGTTGTGATAACAATATTACATTTAGTTAAACGGCGATGGTGACTCACTTCCTACCACTAAACCTTCCAGCAGAATCGACACACACTTTTATTAAAAACACAAACAGACGAGGCTGATAACAGACGCTGCTTTGTGAGAATAAAACTGCCATGGCTTACGGGGTTTATTTTCACTTTACTTCCTCAACGGCTTGGATAAAGCAAAACACAACTTCAGGCAACGTGAACACTGGGGGAAAGGTAATTCTGCTATATTCACTCTCTGTTTTGCCTTTGGTGAGTTATACCGCTCATAGCATCTCATTTTTTCTAATACCTTCAGGAATTCAGCAAGAGAAACGAGAGTCTGGAGACACCACCCACGTCTGCCTTAAATTGTGAATATGCCGCAGATACTTACGTCTTTTGTTTAAACAAACAGACTAAATAAGAAGAAAACTTGCAAAAGAGTAATTCAGGAACCTGTAAGCAGCTGTGTTTTTGAGACTATCTTCAGGTTATTTGACGTTTCATTTTCTATATTTTTTCACCGTCAGAAATAATTTGTTTTGCAGGATGCATGTGGCTCAGCTTGAGTCAGTCTCCGCTCTGAGAACACAACCTGCTCAGCTCGCTCTATAACCAGCAGAAATACACCAGACTGCATGTGGACAGTACTGCAGCGAGGGGGATAACGTGCTACATAGAGAATTTGTTGGGACTGACATAAAGCATGTCTGAGGCAGCAGGAGCCTAGAGATTAAAGAAGTGGACTTGTGACTGAAAGCCACTTCTTTGAATTTCCAAGTCGATGGGGAAAAATGTGGGAGGAGAGACCAAACGACTAACACTCTCACCTCCCTCACATACCATCGATCTGGCCTTGATGAAGGAACTTTATCACCAGCTGATGCAGTGGAGCAGCTTCAGGCCCAAAAGTGGAAGACGCGGCTGCTCAGTGTGAAAATCTGCAGCATGAACGCAAAGTTAAGTCTCGGCCTATCCAGGCAAACTTTCCCAGTTGAATCAAATCATTAAAGTAAGTAAAAATAAACCACTGTTATCTCATGATTATCTAGTACAGATATTATATTTTCTTGTACAATTTAAAGCCCAATGAAGTAGCAGTTAAAGCATCTTTACGACCCATTAGCTAACAGTAAATGGTCGCCCCAAACCATTTGATGTTTTTGGGTCACGGTTTCGGTTTGTTTTGCACATTAGGGAGAAGAAAAGCATAACCATTTCAAATGTGTTTGAACTCCAAAATATATAATGTCATTTAATAATGGTGCAACAGTTCAACTAGCCCACGGTTGGGTTTGTACATCACTGAATGGTTCGGTTTTGCAGCCCTCAATTTGTGTATAATGTAGGTTCACAGCAGAGAGCAGAGAGTCAAACGCACTTACAATAAATGGTTGAAGACGGGAATTGGCCGTTGAAGATTGTACTGGAAGCAATTGGGAAATTGTGAAAACAACATTGGACAACAAATTCAATGGTGGTGGTTACAAATCAAGAGATTCCATAAGAGTTTGATCGAAGGTAGTAAAAACATTGTGCTTCATGTCAGCAAGAAATACAGTATCAGCCATGACAGATTAAGATTAAAATCAACATTACGTCCTCATAGAAAGTACAACATAGTGCTTAATATATTACCATAGACTGTATATAACTAGTGGACGTAGTAGTTGGTTTGTGGACTACGGTTTTGAAGCCTCGAGTTCGGCATTTTGGCCATCAATGTGTGAATTTTGGCCTTTGCCATCTCTGGGTTTTTTGCAACCAGAAGTGACACAAGAGGGTGGAGCTAAGTACAATCAACACTAAGACCTTTTTAGACGACCAAAGTGTTACAATTAACTTTCAATGAAAACTTACTGTGACGGGGTTAAAGTTGACCAAAACACGGGCAACTCCCAGTCTGGACAACACCGTGGTAGCGACCTGTCAATCACAAGGTAGCCACGCCCTAAAGCATCCCCTGCTTTATGGTCTATTTGACTCTAAATGGGACCATAATTTACTAAATGAACATCATGCTGTATTGAAGAAGACTTGAAACTAGCGATTGAGACCATAAACTCATGTTTACAATGTTTACTGAGGTAATAAATCAAGTGAGTAGTAGGCTCATTTTCTCATAGACTTCTATACAATCAGACTTCTTCTTTTAGAAAGAATACAAGTTTAAGGAACTTCCGCATTGGCTTCACTTCTCCGACCCGGAGGTTGCCCACTCTCTTTAGACACAGAGTCCACAAAAGTAAAAGTAAAAGTTAAAAAAACAGTTAGACCAACAGTAAATTATCAGTGACTTGAATGTTGAATGTTTTAGCAACACGTTAACATCAGACAGCTAATGGTAAAAAAACTAAATCCTGCTAAAATCAATGATCCCAAAACAGCTACAGTATATTATAAAGAGTACTTACAGTACAGATAGTGTGCCATTTGGAGAGTACATAAAAGATGTTTGTCAATATTTTGCTTGTTCACAAATCTGACAAAATGGTGGATGTAACCTCGTCAGTTAAACTGCTATGGGACTTTGTCAGCTGGGGTTGCTGTGACAACACAATGTTCAATTGAAACCAACTGTAGGTGACAGAACATCGGCCCCCGAGTGCCGCGTGAGTTATCAATAACATTTTACTGAAAGACAGTAGTAGAGTAGGCAAGTGTATATTTGGATTTCAGTTGTTCTTTAAGCTAAGAGTGGACAAACACTCAGCGCTCTCTATTTATTTGAATCAAGCTGAGCAGGTGAATGCGGGTGAAAGCTGTGTGTGAATCCTTAATGATTTCACAAATTAAATCCATTTGAATCACGAAGGGGGAGACGAAGGTGAGGGTGTTAAGAAGAAGTGCTTAGCCCTCTTACCAATCACGACATGGGTTGAGCACAACAGGGTGCAATTTAATAGCAGATGGAGTGCTTGAAATTTAGATTATTTCATGCACTGATAACGCAGACCAATTTATTCTGCACACCTGTCCATCAGGGTTGTACTTCCTGCTGCCTACCAGAGGTGTCTTCACTGTGCTGAATCACAGCTGACCAGTAAAACTACTCTCATTATCGTCCGCTGACTGCAAGCGCTGGAGAAAGCAGTCAAAGTAGATGTCTCCACACGGCGGGCGTATTCACAAGCTTGTACGTGATTATCGGGTCACAGAGGTGTTTGGTAATTAAGTGGAGGAGCTCCGAGGTCCCGGAGCTGGTCAGCATCCATCCTGACAGAAGCATGACACCCAGCAAGCAGCAGGAACAGGAAGAGCAGGCTGGTTAGCAAAGACAGCCACTTCCTGCTCCCATCGCTCAAAGCTCATTTCCCCCTCCTGTCCTCCAGCTCCCCTTAGACGAACCGGGATTATGAGCTGTTCCTGCTGACTACCCATGGTTCCTACTGTCGTGCTCTTGGCAGTGATGGCATGTTTGCAGAAGTGTGTGTTTCTCTGAGCACTGGAAACAAGCATCACCTGTACATCGGACACCTTATCGTCTCCATAGAGTCATCATCATTGAATCAGACATCCATATCCCGAACGCAAACACACACATATCCTTATTTCACACCTGATTTAGTTTGTTTGACTTGACTTGAACCCCCCCAGATGGGCTTCTCCCTTTGTTTTCCTTTCATTTTCCTGATATAAAGATGATGGACAAGCGAAAATGGATTTATCTCTAGTCAATAAAACTCATCACTTCAACTCATCTCTCAAGAACGGACTCTAAGCATACAGTGCATCAAATACTAATCAAATCCTGCAAGAGAGCAATAAAAAATTGGTTTTACTAGACCTATTAAATATGTCACAGCTCAGTGTGAGAAGATATTGGATGAGCAATGATAGACACACAGGTAATTACTATAGCAATGACTGGAAAGGCCTCCCCCAGAAAAAAGTAATTGGAAAAAGTTCCTGTTGTGTTTTCTTAATCAGGGTGAAATATTCCGGAGCAGAATGACAGCAGGAAGCGTGGCTTATATTTGAGATTAATAAAACAAAACACACATTAAGTCATGTAAGTTTAACTATGTGTGCTCCAAATCTTTCCAGGAGAAGTTCATTAGAGAGAGCAGCTTAACGGTTCCCTCGTGTGACTCATCTAGCTCATCTATTATACAGTGAGTCAGACTATGACTTCATCGTGTGTGCTGCTGGACGATGCATTCAATGACATTCAGCCCTCCTGCTCAACAGCCAGTCAGTCAGGACGACTAAATGGATTCGAGCAGACAAAGAAAACCCCCTTATGGCAAAAAAAAAAAACAGAAGGGACAAAACAAACTTTTAACAGGCACAAATAAAGATAAAGTCAAAAGAATAACGGCTGTCAAAAAAATATCTGCCATAGAGGGCTGTCAGTCAAAACAATCCCTCGGAGACGTGCGACAGAGAATACACTCTGCCTCCGTCTTGTCGCTCATACAAATACAATTCTTCAGAGGGGAAAACAAAAGGACAAAAGACGGAATAAGCTGTTGATTCTGGGTGACGTGGGAGACATGAACAGGTAGGAAGGATGGTCAAAGCATCTCTTGTAACACCTTCTGAATTTTACAATCAAAAGAAGAACGTGAACATGTTTTTTCTTTTAGTCTTACTTATGTTTCAGTGTTTTCGTTTGTTTAACGTCTTCAAACCATCCTTCAGAAATAAGATTTGAAAGGAGGGTATTCCCACAATTTTGCTGTGACTTCCTCGACTCGAACACAAAACGGATTTAATGAGTTGTGTGGATACTCTATATGTGAGATATGAACAGAGAAATATTACTTCATTATCTCGGTTAGATCAATGGATTCACGTTGAATCCATTTCATGTTACAAAGAAGGAAACAAAGAAAATGGGCCCTATCTTAAAAATCTATAGCGTACATTTAGGGCGAGTCCAACTCCACTTTTGCTAGTTAAGTGGCGCATAATCTGGGCGCAAAGTAACGGTACATGTTCACAGGGGCGTTTTTTTATTGTGAGGGATCGCTTCGCTTCCCAGCATTGGACGCTTGATGGGCTGGCACTAGACACGAGGCACTCGTCACCTGATTGGACGAACGCTCAAACCAGAACCAATATGGCGGCTCGTTTGGAAACTTTGTTCTCTCATATCACGAAAATAATTCACCGAAATGGGGGGGGGCGAGGACCGGCTGAGCGGAATCCTCTGGAGATGCATTACGCACCATCTTACAGTCGGGCACAGCTGGAGATCCATCAGCCTCAAAACGCTGCCGTTTATGGGGGAGAGGGCCCGCACACTTTTTAAGTAGCCCACGACTACACTTGCACACACAGTGGGATGCTGAGAGGAGACGCCACAGAGGCGTGTGTGCACCGTGATCTTTCTTGTCACGGTGGTCACGCCAGTAACCCAAGGAGCGCTGGGAGCCTGCTGCAGGTTGATCAATACAGACCGCCTGAGGGCTTTACTTCATTATATTCCATTATACTTTGAATTGTCACCTGCCACCTGAATTTAGTGTTTTCCTTTACATAATAAAAACATTGTTCTACCGGCAACAAGTGTATGTGTTCTGTGAACCTGCCTATCTAGGTGCATCTTACTAACAGAATAATGAGCCCTTTAAATAGCAGGAAAATACTGCGTCAGACTTTAGACCAGGTTTTTGTTGGTTAATGGCGCAATCACTTGCTGCTGCCTCAAGATATATCTATGTGCCAACAAAGCGCCTGACCACACCTCATTTTAAGACCAACATGTCCATGGGCGCACAGATGGGCGCAAATACATTTGCCAGTTACACAACGTGGGCGCGGGGCGTGGAAACAACAGTCGCGCCTAGCTGTGTGCGCCGGGTGTAAGATTGGGCCCATTACTGCAAGTGTCTGCTTGCAGTGAAGGACTATTTAATGGAAGAGGGAGTCAACTGGGAAAGCCTAGCTGCTTACACCTCATTTCAAAATAACTTTGATGTGTCACACAATGACCTAAATTAATCAAAAGGCTCCACATTGACCGGTAAAGGTCCTCTCCTCCTTCTAAGTGGGTGTCTGGGGAGCGGAGCAGTCGCTGCGATGTGGGCGTACGGTCAGGGATATTTATCTATGCCCTCGCTCTTTGTTTCCCTCGTCTCTCTCTCTCTCTCTCTCACACTCCCTGGCTTCCCCTTTGAAGACTTCTCTTCAAAGTCGTATGTTATTTGATTCAGAAAAGGCCAGTGCTTTTAAAGTCTAGCAATTATGGCTCCCTCACTCTCGCGTCTGAAAATAAACAACAGGAAGTCTCAGAGAGGAGCAAATAAACACGCATGTGAGCGCCTGATTGATGGGTTACATACATGTTCTGCACACAGAAATCACATTACGATGCACAAGCAGCTACGTGATGCATCATTTGTGCTTTCTGAAGTGTGTGTTATTATTACTAGTGTGCTGTGTTTTTAGTAGTAAGTCCATGGATAATTGATGCATGGTCTTCAGCTGTAAACGAGAAGCTAACTATTTTTTCTTTTTTACACAAGACTTCAATCCCAAACCTCCACCACACTGCTGCAGGGAAAGCTAAATGTGCCATGAGATCGGGGCCGAATCTAACATTAATGCTCTTCTCTCCATCCATCCGTCTATCAGCGAGACTACTCTATCACGACGCGCCAACTCCCAGTTGTCATTAAGATGAATGACTGTTAATAGTTCATTCCAGAACAAATGGCGACACAGGGGTTGAGCAGCATCTATTCTCTCGTCACTCTCTCCTCCAAATTACCTCTGATTAAACAACACGGCTTTATACTCGCAAACTTTAATCACATAACTGAGCAAACTTAATTTGTAAAGCTCTTTTCAAAACAAAAGAAAAGAAATTGCGGTGAAAAAGGTGAAATGGGAGATAATAATAATGTATTTGTCCCCTAGGGGAAACTCATTGTTTTCATTCCGTTGTTATTTTTTCTCTTGATTTAAACACACACATACACACACACACACACACACGCACACACACATGCATCAAATGTGGAGAGATGTCAGAATGATGGGTCGCCGCAGCGCCCCGAGCAGTTCAGGGCTGGGTGCTTTACTCAAGGGCACCTCGGCCCGGGAGGTGAACTGGCAACTCTCCAGCTACCAGACTACCCTCACATTCCCAAGCCAAGTCCCTACTAACTGAGCTTCTGTTGGAGATAGATGAGACGGAGAACACAGTGTATAAAACAAGGAGGAATAGGCATATAACCCATAAAGTTAGCTATAAAATCAAATTCAAATATGTGCACTGATTTGGTTTCTCTGAGACTTTATATGACGCTGTTTCAGAGTTGAAGAACAGCAACAGCAAAAGCACGATGACCTTTAGCTTCTCCCAGAGGTCTGAGGACACAGTTCATTTAAACACTGTACAGAGGTGCCTGACCATGTTAAACCGTGTATAATAGGAGTCAAATTGTAAAATCGATCTGGTGTAATGAGTGATCTACGTTTAGTTTTTGTTAAAAGCCTTGCTGTAGAGTTCTGGAAGAGTTGGAGTCAAGATAGAGAAGATTTGTTGGGGCAAACTGAAGACCTTTATCAATACATCTACTCTACTTTACAGACATCTGTTAGCCTTATAATCTTGACAAACTCAGCTGTAGTGGCGCAGTTAAGGCCATTACACACTGGCTGTTGTTTTTGTCATGAGTACTTTCACACAGAACATGAATATTACACAGTGGAAAAGCGGTGTACTTTCTTTTCGGAATGATGTCGATTTTCTAAGCTTTCGCACCACGAATAAAGGCATAGATCAGGACGGCAAACTTTATTACTCCTTTCAAACTTGACAAAGTCAGCTCAGACTAGATCCACTCCTTCCGTTCTTACATCTCATAATAAAAGCATTTTTGTGTCTTTTATTCGTCACGCCCCCGGTGTGTGTACAGGCTTTAAAAGGTGCAAGACACAAATTCTGAGGCTTATTAGGCATAGCCTAATTAGTCACAGCATCGATTTGTGAAAACAACTTTATTGGTACTTTTACCAGCCGCGACAGCAAAGCTGGTATTGTTTTCACCTTGTGAGTCTATGTGTGTGTGTGTGTGTGTGTGTGTGTGTGTGTGTGTGTGTGTGCGTGTGTGCATGTGCGTGTGCGTGTGTGTCATCATGGCAAAATGTGGTCCTGGAGACATCTACTGTAGCGGGAACTAAAACAGACTTTTTGAGGTTGTGGACTCTGCCAGGTGTTTATACTTCTGTCTGTGGACAGATATTGTCACCGTGATGGCGTCACCACTGTGCAAGATGCAGTCACGAAACTCTACAGGTGTGAAGTTGAGACCAAAGTGAAGGCCGAGTTGTGCCCGAGCAAAGGCGCCAGAAGTCAGGGGGTAGGAGGGAAGGACGCCCCTGGCCCGATTTGGCGTCGCGACTGATGTAATCCCAATGCAAGATAGTCTCTAGAAGATATTGCAAGAGGATCTTTTAAAGCAAATACCGGATAAATGTCTGAAGAAGGTAAATTGGCAGGCGATTTGGACAGCCTCTGAACTTCTGACAGCTCTGGACCTGACCCCACATGTAATCCTCTAAATAGCACAGATTTTAATTGGGCAATCCAGGACCTATGACCACAGAGAGAATGTTTCAAAGTCCTACAAAAAAAAAAAAATGCACCCAAATATGTTCAGACACACATTCAGCTCCAACATTTAAAGGCTTTAACATTAACAATATTCAAAGAATTAAGTTATCCTTAGGAAACACGTTTTTGTTATCACGTTACAAACCAGTTGCATGATTAAAGGTATCCTTCGATGGGGATCTGTTAGAGCAATGAACAAGTGTTTGTTTCTTCATCATTCATTTTGAGGTTTTCAATTATTTCCATGTGGATGCCTTTCAGGAAGGTTTGCCTTGCAAAGAAAGGAAGCCTGTTTCATCAGAACCATTCAACAGTTTAATCAAACATGAGACGAGTAAATAAAAGAGTCATCAATGTACTCAGTGCGGTTGGATTCACTTAGCAGACATCAGAAATGTAAAATCAATTCTCAAGATAAATATTGTCATTTCAGTGAAAGAGCTGTGCAGAGAGACTAAGACCTTTCATTATCTTGTAATTGTAAGTGGCCAGCTGTGACAGTAGAATCAATTCATGCCCCAGTTAAAAGCAATGACTTGTCTATATGAAATATGATAAAGGATAGATGCGTGTGGAAATAAGGCCACGACATAATACTTTTTCATTTTCATCTCCCAGGTAAGCTTTTTCATGTCATATATGCAATGGTCTTTTGCAGCTGAATCAAATCATGGAGCTTCCCACACAACAACCGAGACATAATAATATAAATGTTTTGAACTGCATTACCAGCTCCCAATAATGTAACTTTGACTGTGATGAATTACAAGTAGTTTCAAGTCTCTGCATTTTTTTTTTTTATGTGGAACTGAAACTAATGGCTGCATAAAAAGTTCATCCATCAATGTAAAACTCTGTGGCTTGTAAAATGGTCGACATAATGGAAAGTACAGTGCAGTCAGAATATATTAGGACAGTGGTAATTTCTTTGTTGTGTTGGCTCGATACTCAAATGCATTGGATTTTAAATGAAACAACAGCTATAATGTTTTAGTGTCTACTTTCAGCTTCGATTTTAGGATGTTTAGATCCATATCAGATAAAGGGACTGTAGCCGTTTTTAAACACACTCCCGCAATTTTAACGTACAGAAATGCAGTGGGTCCACGACGATAAATTCTAATATGATCGAAGTTACAGGAAAGTAGAGACGAACAACTTCTATCTTTGAATACAAGAAGGTGTGGGTCTTTTATTTCAGCACAGCTAACACTAAAAACCAACCGTTGAGAAGACGTTACTCCGAACACACTGCGTTAACATAGTCACACACTGATGTTTTTAACTATCACTGTGTCACTGTGAAAGGAGAACCATGCCGAAAAGGCACATAACATAACTGCTTGTTTTGAACCACAGATTATTGTGAATTATGTCCTTAGAGTGTACTGGGGAGAGGAACGGCTGGAATACCTGCTTAGCCTGCTGCCACCCGCGACCTGACCAGGATAAACAGATGAGGACGGGTGAATGGATAGATGGAGTGTCTGCTACAATATATAATGTATATATGATAATAATAACACTGATAATATATTTTGCACATCATGGCTCACGTTACTGCAGTGTTTAACAGTGGCATGAGGTTGATCCAACCTTACAAATCGAAGCGATGTGGTTCCTAAACAAAAATGCCCCACTATTTTTCAATATCACATTTTTGTACTCCGATTTTACAAGTTGTTTTTTTTATAATCTCACAAATTTATGATTTTATAATCTCCAAGAAGATCTGAGTTTTTCCTCTTGTAATTTTATTACTTTAATCTAGGAAATTCTGAGTTTTTTCTCGGAATATTACCACCCTCCTTTTTTACCGACAATGGCCCTAATACGTTATAGTGGATCAGTCAATGTAAATGTCTCACATCATGCCTTCAGTCTGGTCTTCATCAACAAAAAAAATGCACTGTAAGTCATACACACCCTAGTGTGACTCACCGGATGTAGATTGTGGGTATAAGCCTGCCATTGGCCATCGAGCCATTGGCTTTCTACTCCCCTTCCGCTATCTATTTTGCGGGGGCACCATTGCTGCATCCTGTGCTTAGCGCCACCCAAAACGATTGTGATTGAAAAAAACAAACAAGCCAGAGCATTTTTTCCCCCCCTATACCACAATGATAATATGTGGAGCCAGACCTTTAGTGCTTCGCAGCGTTGTGGTCCGGCTGTGCGAGGCTATACACACCCCATACCAAAACACACCACCTCCACCACTTGACGGATGAGGTGATTGGCTCGTATTGACTTGGATCAGTTCCTTTTGCGTCTCTAAACTCTTGTGTTTCCATCACTCTGGTACAGGTTGATCTGTGTGTCTCATCTGACTGTAAAACTTTGTTCCAGCCCCCTACAGCGTTTGTTCTGTACCCTTTTTTTGCAAGCTGGTGGGAAAAAAAAACCAAGGTTATGCTGGACCAATCCTCTCCTGATGGTAGTCTTTGACTTCCTGGAGAGTTAACTTGATCTTCTAGACAGTTGTAAAGGTTTTTTTCTTCACTACCCCGACTATTTCAACATTACAAAACAGATTACTTTTAGGCACCTAATGTTTTAGCCATGCGGGATTTATTCCTGCTTTGACATTTCATTTCTTTATTCTTTTATGTCTAGAGACTAAAACAGTAAATGTCGGACCTAAAATCAAGTTTGCTAAGTTCTTTTTGCATGAGGCAAACTCACTAAAAAATATATAAGCAGCTAATCATGCGATGAACTTTGGCACCCTAAAATTGGAGTGGATGTGCACGTCAACTACCTTGAATTAAAGCTGAGAGTTTGCACTTTAATATCAGTCACTGTTTAGTTTAAAATCCAAAGTGACAGAGTATAGTATATGCAATTTGTGGGCTGCAACATGGACAAACACCAACAGTCCTTTAACACAAAAACGAAGCCTTTCAGACTATATGTGAAACTTATATAACCACACAAATAGGCAATAGTCTGAATGTACAGTAGATGCAAATATTTAAAGTCGCTGGCCAAAACTGATATTTTAATGTTAAATAGTGTGTATACTACCAATTATATAAATGACACTTTAAAGCAGCTCATGGAGAAGAACGAATATAATCAGTTAATGAGTCCACAGAATGCTTGAAATCCTCTTTCACACTTGCAGTCGTTGCCTCTCAATCCTCTCTACTGCAGCACACATCCATAAAGTGTTTTTATGAGCGAATGTCACCACACTAATTGTCTGAATTTCGAGCAGTTATCCATCACTTCTTTCTTTGCACATATGCTTGGCGTCAGAGCATCTTGCCTGCAGTGTTTGCCGAGTGATGTATGGCAATAAAGTATGAGCATAAAAATAGAGTAAACACAAATGACAACACACAGCTAATATCAGACGACAAGAAATACGCATCCAGATGCTACACAGCTTAAGTTACCACGGTGCAAAAAGGCCAGAATGTTTTTCATTCAAGGGTGAGAAACCTGTTGTGAATGTGCATGTACATTTATGGTTCAGTGGTCGCTGATATGCTCTTGCAAGAGTGTAACTGTGGAGAGGAAGAGCCTCTGTCTCTTCTCCTGCAGACAAACGGAAAGAACAGACTGAGCTGACAAGTTAAAGGCAGGCTTGAAAAAGAAGAAGTTCAGACATGTTGAATTAAACTACTGTAGAACCAGCAATTTTCGCTTTTGTGCAGCGATTCACTCTTTTGTTTCTTGTAACTCTAACCCTTTGTCAGCAGGGTGGCTTAGTGATGGAGGAACAAGGTTCAAGACACCACGTCAGCAAGTAGCAATTCTGCTTCAGTGTCCATGAGAAATACAGCGAATCTACCACCTCTATGGAGCTAGACAAGTGAACTCTTTTGAAGTATTTTCCCATTGGGCTCAGGATGTGATATGATGTGACATGATCAAGGTGAGGTCAGGACTATATTGGCTAAACATTTTGAGGGGATTTCAGATGGGACACCTGTGCATCACGCTTTAACTGTGACATGAACCCACAAAAATCATTCTCATTATGTGGCATTCACACGAAAAGCGAAGCCAATTTTTTCACGTGGCGCGATTACAGACAGTACAAAGTCAATGCAGGGAGGCGAACAGACGCAAGTTCGCTGATTGATCCCAACTCCATTCAGAAAACAAGCGTTTTAAAAGTTGTTTGCTTGTTGTTTTGCGGACGGACTTGACAAAGCACAAAATCAGACTTTTTACAAATCAGCATCGTTATGTAGTTTTTTCGGCATCCTTTTGATCTGTTTATTGCAATTCAATTACAGCACAATCTGTCTATTTTGGGTTCATACTGTGTAGCGACATGTGGCTTGCTAGATACAGTGAATACAGCTCGATGAAATTCACTGAGCTCAGACAGATGATGTTAAGAATCAAGACACAACAGCGATTTTTTTTTTTCGACATATCATGGACTTCCACAAGATGTACAAAGCAGCAATAGTGGTTATTTCGGCCATGGATGATGAAACGTTGTTGGTATCCATGGAGGTAAGCCCCACCTCCACAAATGATTCCGGCGGTCAAATTCATGCGAAAATTCACTTCGCGTTTGGTGTGAACGCAGTATTAAGGCACGATCACACATACGCAAAATTAATATTCGCCTCCCGTTCACTTCCATTCTGTGCGAGTGAAGAAGCGAAAAAACATTTGCTACTGGTGGTGAAGAAAATTTGCATCTTTGCATCCGAAGTGCAGTTCAACTTTGGTGAACTTTCAGGCGAATTTCGCCTCGGCAGACGATGGTCACTCACCAGCATTCGCACATGTGTGACCGTTGCCCTTAGAGTCGGGGTATCCACAAGGTCAGACTCTGCATAGTCAAAGTCAGAAAATTCCTTTTGAAAAGCCTCAATCAATTTAATGCGATATTGCTTCATCAAAGGTGAGAGCAATATAAATCATCTTTTATCAGTTGTCAGTGGAGAGAGGTGAGATACCTTGGAGAAGTGAAATCAGCTGGAGTATTCCCCATCTTTTAATGTCAAACTTGAAGGGAACAATGCTGATTGATGTGGAAAGCAAGACCTTGGGAGAAGTTACTTTGACTTTGGTGTTCATCATGTTTCACGGTGCAACTTTACAAGGAAACATGGCAACACTACAGACTGAATGTCTATTTGATCCATTCACCACAGATGCGGTGTCTGTCTCCGGGTTATCCGGTTCCCAGGAGTTTGCAGGGAAAGACAAAAACAGATAAGAGAAATGGGATCCTGCCTCAGATATTGATTCACTACAACATTAGAGTCCACTGGAGCCCCATAGAGGAGCTGGCATACCAGGAGCTCATACATACGTGTTAATACACGATGGGTGGGGGGCTCAATCAGTAGTCATGGAACTACATCTCACTCCGGTCACATAATGCATGTAAACGATAGATTATACAGACACCTCCATCAGTTAGGCACTGCGGACTGCAGAGGGGTGTTGCCATGTAATGGATCTGTCTCCAACCTAATGGCTCCTCCGCGATCCATTTGCCAATAAAAGAAATTGTAGCTCTTTCACAAGACCAATTAACTCATTATCTGGTCACCGCCTGAAACCAATGAGTTTTCACAAAGTAAGCCTCGGTGCAAAGTTTCTTTTTGTGTAGCAAAAGAGATTACAGCGAGGCTGATAATAGAGACAGAAACTGTGTTATTGTGAAGGAAACAAAAACCCTCTTTGCAGAGGTTTTAGTTTAAACACACAAATTTAGAGCTATTTTCGTGAAAGTTGAGTGAAAGTATCTTTTAAATCTATAAATTCAACACTGAAACATGGTAGAGTAGAATAACCATTTCAACGACACTCTGTGAGCAAGCAGCGAGACGGAGAAACTCCAAACGTCTCACGGTAAAGGGATGATTCCCTCTGAAATAGCTCAGTGCCCCAAGGGCCACAATATATACCATAATATAATGACACGGAGACCAAGGATTTAAGAAGCCACATGTGGGCAAAAGTAAAGGTCTCTTACTATTACGAGGCTTTTTCATAACTTGAACTCCAAAACGCTTTCCAAAAAAACTGTGTTTAGTCTGTTCAGTCTAACTGTGATTATCCAGCTGTGCTGCTTCAGCACCCATTTACAGCACAGGAATCAGCAAATTAGCAGAAGTCAGGAAAACGCTGTGTGAGAAATGTCAACAGCTAAAGTGAATCAACCAGATGATGAGATGTTGTGACTGGGGCGAATGAAGGTGCAGGCTGCCTTCAAAAGTGCAAACTTCTGTTGTATTAAACCTTGAAAAAAAGCTGTTAATATTTCTGAACCCTCCTCATACCTGATGATTAACAACATTACACACATTTGCTCGCGATAGTTAGCAGCTGTGTCTATATTTACTCGTGTGAAAGAGAAGCAGAGAGAGAGAGACAGGAGAACGACGCCATTTGGCAGCACAAATCCTCACGTTTTAACAATGTACCAGAGATTATAGCTGAGTAAGAAAACTTACTTAAATCCAATCAGTTCCTCCTGGTGTCCAAGTGGACGTTTGTGCCAAATTTGAAGAAATTCGATCACGGCGTTGCCGAGATATCACAAGAATGGGACGGTTGTGAGGTCACAATGACTTTTAACCTTTGATCACCAAAATCTTATCAGTTCATCCTTGAGTCCAGGTGGACGTTGATAAGAATGGGACAGACGGATGGACAACCTGAAACATAACACGGCGTAAAGGCATAATGATTTGGTGAAATTTGATGAAAAACATTTTGTTTTAAAGTCCAACTGAAATTAAATTATATTTATTTTTGTCTGCTACAGCAGTCATTCTCGCAACCTGGTACCGATCCACAAAAGATGTTATCCTCCAACTCTCCATCCCGATGCTGTCGTTGGTTCTGACGCATTCATCACAACAGATGAGTCACAAAAACACTGAACTAACAAAAGAGTCAGCTTACTTTTGATGTAGAATTAAATGAGTGGACCATTTAACTTACTTTATTGATTTACAGTAGCTTTTATTTTGACAACTTATCTTGACTGAATGTACTTGTTTGTTAAAGTCTCTCTCCGGTCAAAGATGTGTTTTTCTTCTTGTTAATTCTTTGGGTGTTTGAGCTTCATTGTGCAGAATGATGTATGGCCGGAGTTTGTTTTCACATTTATCTACTGAAGGGGGGAAAGTTTCTCTGTGCTCAACCTTAAATCTCTGCAATATACTGTACACAAGTGCTATGTGGGAACTTGAAGCATGCAGTGCACAAACACTGAGAATGGACTTTTGTTCAACATATTTGCATATTCATTAATTATTTGGGGATTTTTGTATGATGGAGAACAATGTGGAAATATATCAGATAGAAAATTATTCAAAACAGATCATTTTTTACATGTTTTACATTGGGCTGTCAATCCATGACAATATTTAATCGGGATTAATGGCATGATTGTCCATGATTAATCACGATTAATTGCTCATTTTTTAAAATGTACCTTAAAGGGAGATTTGCCAAGTATTTAATACTCTTATCAACATGGGAGTGGGCAAATATGCTTTCTTTATGTAAATGTATGTATATATTTATTATTGGAAATCAATTAACAACACAAAACAATGAAAAATATTGTCCAGAAACCCTCACAGGTACTGCATTAAGAATAAAAAATATGCTCAAATCATAACATGGCAAACTGCAGCCCAACAGGCAACAACAGCTGTCAGTGTGTCAGTGTATTGACTTGACTATGACTTGCCCCAAACTGCATGTGATTATCATAAAGTGGGCATGTCTGTAAAGGGGAGACTCGTGGGTACCCATAAAACCCATTTTCATTCATATATCTTGAGGTCAGAGGTCAAGGGACCCCTTTGAAAATGGTCATGTCAGTTTTTCCTCGCCAAAATTTAGCGCAAGTTTGGAGCGTTATTCTTTGCAAAAAGCTGGTATGACGTGTTACCAATGGATTCCTTGGGTTTTTTCTAGTTTCATATGATGCCAGTATCTTCACTCTAGCTTAACAACCTCCGAAAGACAGATTGTGTTGATGCGTTAAAGAAATCAGTGGTTAAAACAAATTTGCATTACTGCGTTATTATGGGGTTAACTTTGCCAGCCCTAGTTTTACAACATGTCTGGAGAGGATCTTTTAAAGTAGACTCAGTATAGTCACAGACTTTGAATAATAACCCACATTAGCTTTCCTGCTAGAGCCTCCTTCTTATCTAACTTACAAACATGAACATGTCTTGTCCTGCACCTCGGTTTGCAGGCTAGATAACCAATTAGATGCCCAGCTGCAGCATGTTGAACAGCATGTAAATGTTCCTGGAAATATCACTTTGGTCCAGTTAGATGCTGGTGTGGTCCTTACTCTTTAATAGCAAAGGTAGCAACACACTGTCTGCCCACGTCTCATAAGCTACAGCGCAAGTTTGTTTACTTTGTCCCTGGTTCCCCTGCCGCCAGTACAGGGGTTCAGCCTGCCAGCTGCTGTCAATCAAACACAGACACCGACATGACCCTCCAGCTGGTTGAGACGAAAAGAAGCATTTCTGATATTTCCCGAAGACCTTTTTTTACTTCTTTTTAATGATAAAAACATTCAAAAAATACATTATTTTTGACAGCAAAAAGAAAAGACTAAATGTGATTTCAGTTGGACATTCAGTATTTTCTTCCTGGTAGCTTACAATAATTCCTAATAAAAAACTGCAGTGCTGTCCCCTGAATCACCTCCCATCAATACAGACATACAGGCACAAGACCAACACCCTTTAATTCCCAGTGGTGCTGCCATTTAATCCAGAACTCCCACTGCAGCCATGCCCAGCCATGCCCAGCCTGTGAGTCATTACTTCTGGGTTCTTGCAGATATTAAGTAGTTTTGTTTCTAGTTTATTAAAGCAGAGGATTGCTAATTGGCAGTGTTCACTTTAAAACACAAAGATGAGTTTTTAAGCAGCTGCCAAAAGGTGTCCATTTCTCTTGCACGCTACATTGACAAACCAAGGTTGGACAGAAAGAGTGAGTGGCACTTTATGGTCCCTGAAGGCGCCAGCAGCACACATGGTCACACACAAGTGTTCATCAGCAGAGACAGGCGTGTCACGGACTGTCACGTGTCATCAAACATGATGGAGAAACTCGACAGCCTGACCTGAACACAGAAGCTTCTGCAAGATGAAAAAAAAAAAAATACAACATGGATTTAACCTCTATAGTCGGCCTATCAGAGAGCACCAGTCCAGCCGTCTCACCGGTCCATTATCATCAGTCAACACAGAGTGACACACCACATGGATGCTCCATGAGCAGAAGTCAGAGTCATGAGGTCCGTAGCTAGGGTCAGACGCTCTATCCATTAAACCCGTCAGAATCAAGGTCGTTGTTATTGCTTTTAATGGCTGACCTTTCTTCTTCTGGTGGGCTGACTGCTGAAAGCAGCGCGACAGAGACGAGAGAGGGAAGACATTGATGGAGAGATGAGAGGAGTACTGAGACAAGAGTGTCACAAGAGTAAGACTTAAACCAGTGGTAGGCAAACAGCCCGTGGGCCAAATCTGGCCCTCTAGCCAGAATATTTGAGCCCCTGAATTAAGCTGAAGCCTTGCCTTTCATAGTTTACATTAAAAACTCTGCATGGTTTTCACATACGGTTAGAATGTAAAGGTTCAACGTATCTTCATACAATGATTCATATGATATCTTACGAAAAGTTATTCCTAATTTTTCGTGCTTTTTTTGCCAAGGATCCATCTGATCGTCCAACAGTCAGATTGTTGATGGTTCGGGTGATTAATCAGGCAATGTGACGTCCCTAAAACTGAGTGAACAGCCAATCTGGAGGAAATTTGGGTTTTGTTTTGCTTATTACATTTTGAGAGTAATGTCATTGCTGCCTGCATTATGTTGAGTGAGAGTGTTTTTTCCACTATGTGTTTGTCTTCCATGGAAGTCGATTGGGAGGTGGTCAGTGTGGGTGATCAGGACAAATGACTGTGGAGACCAGGATTCACATCCTGACTTCCTTGTGTGAGTTGGTGAAAGAGAAAGATCATAGTTGATAAACTAAACGTGTCCTGTTGTGTGCTTCAAATCTCTGTTGACTTTTCTGTATTAAACCAAGACCACTTTTCCTAACCTTAACCAAGTGCTATGAGTAACCAAACATAACCATAGAAAAAGTTAAATTATGCTTTAGCAGATGTTGTAGGGAAGCAAATGAAATACATTGTCCATGAACATTTGCAGAAATGTTCAGTATCAACAGGGTTTTCTAACTATGTTGATAATGCATCTCCTGTTGCAAAATCACTAGTACATAACTATAATTTCTATGGGAAATAGGGCTGGTCATCAATGCCACATGTTCACCTCACTAATTCATGTGATTTATGTAAAATAGATAGTTGTCTGCCTTTCCGATGAGTCTTTTTAAGCCCCAGTCAATACCGTACCAGCGCACCAGCCCGTAAGAGTTAACTGTCTAATCATTTGCTGTAGTGACTTCAGATTAAATGAACAACCCTTCCTTATTATACAAAGACCTGGGGGGGAAAGGAAACCCATAAGATGTAGGAGGGGAATGTTAAAAGGCTGTTAACAAAGTGGCTGCTGTGTTGATACAAACATCGCAACGCTACCCCGCGGCCCTCATAAAATATATGAACTGACACTTCAAAGAGACAAGACTCGTCGTCACTGCCAAACTGCCCAAGAGATTAGATCAGCCGAACAGACGACTGTACACTTTGACCATTTTCTCTCGCTGTACATGCAGGACAATGTACATTAGTTGACTTTAATTCACTTGTTATTGTAGGGTGTTAATCCAGCCAGGCCAGGGAACCGGGCCAAATTAAAATCTCTCATTGTTTTCCCTCTGAGATCAATTTCTACTAAATGAATAAACTCACATTCAGTAGATACTTTAGGTGCTAATTATAACAACATTACTGGCTTCTGCATTACAATGTTTAACAATGTAATCTGTTGCAAATACGTTTATCTCTAAAACGATCGAACCAGGGACCTGCGTGGAAAAATAAAAATGATGAAGTAAGCCAATAAATGATGGAAAATTATTTTGTGTACATTATGTTCAGTACTGCAACAAGATGAGGAAGCTTTTAAAAAGAAGTCTAAAAGTTGTCAGAGAGGGAGGAGATGCTTGTTTTGGAAGAATTAAATCCTGTCATATTGAGAAGTTCGTCATTAAATTACATTTTCTCCTCACAGTGGATGTCTGTTCTTCTAAAGGTTTAAAAACAGCCAAAATAGGCATCAAGGAACAGGCGAAGTGTCTTTGAATTAAATCCACCAGACCTCTAAAACATCAGCATCGAAATACTTCCTCTGCATGGTGTTTTTTTTTGTCTACTGAAAGTCACTTAAGACAATAAATATTAAAGATTGTAATGTCTTAAACAATATATTTTATGACAGACCTTTCTTTCTGCATACCCTTTACCTGATCATAGAGCTCCTTTATCACATTATCAGAAAGAATACGGGCTGTGAGGTTGAGCGTGGCTTTACAGGCGACGACAAAAGACATAACAGAGGAGGAAATGCAAATATGTTGGCTTATTCCCAACAGACTGAGGCTCACAGTAATAATGAAAGGGGCGGAGGGAGACAAGTAGAGCCATGGGCCAAGAGCCGGCTGCCAAACAACAATAAAAAGCACTTGTGTATGATAGATCAAGCTGTGAGAGGAAGATGAAGGGCACGCCGGGGTCAGATAGATAGAAATCCTCTGTGATCTCCCCCCATATTTCACAAACACCGTCTGTAGCGTTACAGCAGACACAGAGGGGAGACAGATGGCACGGAGGGAAGATAGTATATAGAAAGGAAAACAGAAGCACACAAAGAGACCGAGAAAGAAACAATGAAAGGAGGAACTAGACGAGGATGGATTAGGGGACAATGGGCTCCTGGGCACAGACATGTTAAAGACCCCACCACCCGTCCTGCATAAGAGCAAGACACCCAGATTGAAGACACAAAACGACTACAAACGATGCAGCTGCATTGTTTAGTTTCTCTAGGAAGTCACTCTGTGTCTCTTTGTGGTCGTTTTGTGTCTCTCTGTAGTTGTTTTGAGTCTTTGTGGTTGTTTCGTGTCTCTTTGTGATCGTTTTGCATCTCTTTGAAATCTCACTGGTTGGTTTGCCTCATTTTGTATCTTGTGTGTTTTTGTAGTCATTTTGCATCTCTTTGTGGTCGTTTTGTGTCTTGTTGTAGTCAAGTTGTGTCTCTGTAGCCATTTTGTGTCTTTTTGTAGTCAAGTTGTGTATCTTAGTAGCCATTACCTGTCTCTTTGTAGTCAAGTTGTATCTCTTTGTGGTCAAGCTGTGCCTCTTTGTAGCCATTTTGTGTCTCTTTGTAGTCAAGTTGTGTCTCTGTAGCTATTTTGTGTCTCTTTGTGGTCAAGTTGAGCCTCTTTGTAGCCATTTTGTGTCTCTTTGCAGTGAAGTTGGTTTTTTTTTTTAACTATTTTGTGTTCGTTTAGAGTCCCTTTGTAGTCGTTGCGACTCTGGTTGTTTTGCGTCTCTTTATGGTTGTTTTGCATCTTCGGAGTTGTCATGCCTGTTTTGAGTTGTTTTGCATCCCTTAATAGTCTTTTTGTGTCCCTTTGTGGTTGTTCATTTCTAATAAGAAATATTAAAAGTCACTTCAAACTGAGGCTCTGGCCCTCCCCTGACTGTCCCCTGCCCCTAAGCCTGTGCTCGGTAGGCCCGTTCAGAAATCTATCCATGGAACTACAGGGTCCTGCAGGACATCTGGGAGATGGCTAGTTGACCTCTGGAGCTTCTGTGCTGCATGGCTGGCTGAACATATTGGATCCCATTTTAGAGAGGGGCTGAAGGTGGAGGGAAGGGGTGAGATGGGGAAGCTCTGTGGTTTGGGTGTGAACCGGGCCTTTCTCACATTAATCATGGTCAGGTGGAACACTGAATGAACCTGAGCAGCCACCCCTCCCTGCTCTTTACCGCAGTTTAAAGATGATGGAACGCCAGAAACCCACTGGGGCTTTCTAGGAGAACGCTGTACGATGTATATAGATTACTAGAGAAACAGTACAGGGGAATACACAAGGGAATGTATTTCAGACTAACACACCAATACTTTGAACTGTTTAACTTGTCTGCTGGAGCTCGTTGGCTCTTGCCTCCTCCTAAAAAATCTATTAAAGCACAGATTTGCCAGACCTTATAGGAGTGTGACGACTGATGAGTATTTAAAAATCTCTCTGCCTCTCTGTGTGTCTCCTCAGCTATGGATCAATAACTCTTTTATACTGTCTATAATTGAAATGCACGGAGCCTGAGGTGATTTAGTTGGCTTTAATTTCCTTGTTCGTTATGAATACAAATATAAGCCCAAGGACATCAGATCTCCATTCATCTGCAAACACACACAAACACATGCACTCATTCCTGCCCCTATTAACTGAGATATACCTCAGTTATAGACATTCAACGCATCCATTCATAAAGGACATTATTGCTGCAACCCATGATCATTTTCATTGTTGATTAATCTGCTGATTATTATCTCAATCTAATGTACAAAATCCTAAAAAAAATGCCTGTTACAAGTTCCCAGAATGCAAGTTGACATATTCAGATGTCCAGAAACATTTGAAAAAGGTCCAAAACCCAAAGACATACAGTTCACTATCATTGAAAACAAAGGAAATCAACAACTATTCACATTTTGAAAGCTGGAACCTTTACATTTTTGTTATATTTCCTTGCAAAATGACTGAAACAATGCATTGGTTATCAATATTGTTGTAGATATATTTTGTGGCAATCAAATTATTTATTAACCAGCTCGACTAGCTGATTAATAATTAATTTGATTTGAATTTAATAAAGCACACGTGGTATTTGAGAGACTTATACTGATTTTTTATTTATGAATGAATATAACAATCGTACGTCAGGCCAATAACAATTGGGAACAATCTGTCTTTACCAAGGTAAAAGGTGTCTGAGAAGTGAGAAGGCTCCTATTTAATAAAAGGCACTAACCACTTCCCATCTCTACCCCTACTTTAGTCCGCCACCTGTACACTTTACCCTCAGAGAAGGCCAAATTACAGGGGGGGAAAGAGAGGAAAGTGGCATGAGCATGGTAGAATGAGGAGGAAAGAGCAAAAGGAGTGCAGGACCTCGTTAAAAGCCCCTCTGTGACAGCTGAGGAAAGGCTGCAGCTCCCAGTCATTAAATGTGGCTGAAGTCGGGGTGAGTGACTCAAAAAAAAAAGAGAGGACAGAAAGAGCGGGTTTCAGAGGCGAGTGCTGCAAAATGAGGAGAGGAGCGCCCGGTTTGAAATGGGAAATCAAGTAGTAGCTCGCTAAGGTGAAAGCAGAGAAGCGATGAGAATGAGACAGAGAAGCCAAAACTGCTACTATCTATTTTAACCACAGTTTTTTGATCCTGGTCTTTGAACGGCGAGACCGTAATCTATTACATAAAAATAAAAAATGTGAGGTTGGACATGCATCATTTCCTGTGAATTCCTCAAGCCTGTTAGGGCAAATAGTTTACGAAAGACCTTTTCATACATCAGACGACATAAGAAGTGTTTTCTGACCGGAGGAAGTGTTTCATAGTAAGATTTTTTATTGTGTTCGTACCGCAAGAAGTAGGAACAATCGTAGCTCAGCGTTCTGAGGGACTCCTATTTCAGAGTAGGTCATTTCCCAGCACAAAAGGAACCATGAGTGACGTGGTCGACGCAGTGTACGGCGATTTGGTCGAACTCATGATCCAATACGGCACCATTTTTAAAAACCTGTTAGTCGTGTAAACAACAGACAACACAAAACACAAAAAAAAAAAAATGGAAGAAAACACGGACAAATGGACCAAAGGTGAAGTCCTGAAGTTAACTTGTTCATAAGACACCCACTCAGACCTATTATAAATGTATGAAGAAAAACAATATACGACTAAAATTTCAACTTCAACAAACACGTCACAACTTGTGAACTCAGGGCTTTCAGAAACGTTCCACTTACGAGGTCGCGAATACCACAAGACGGGGGCGTTCATATGGACTCTTCTCGTGAATATAGTAAACAAGACCCCATTTGAAGGCACCATTTGTTAATGCAGGAGCTGACAGGAAGTCAACTTGGACCAAAACTGTTGCCCTAGCAACAGAAAGGCAATGGAAAAGGTCTATACCATATCCCCTGGGGAGTTAAACAAGTGCTACCTTCACAGAAGGCAACATTCACATTATGCACATCATTTAATAGGCAAGTCAGAGTTTATGCAAAAACTCAGTTTAACGATGGGAATGATGGGGAACAAAATGTGCTGTTTTGGCTTTCTACGGCTCGGCAACCAGCAAACTCACAGGAGCTTTGACCTCTGTAACATCAAAAATATATTTCCCCTCATTGAGTCTTCATTCATTCAATCCTCGAATTTTCAGTCACGGACACCGAGTCTGGCAAATAGCACAAATGAATAATTCAATAGTTGAGGCAGCCTATCAGAGAAACTAACTCCTCTGGTGTTTGGAGGATCTCAGATAGTGGTAGAAATCCAACAGTCGCCACACGCCTAATGAATAAGAGCGTCGATAACAACAGCCTTTACATTTGGAAATAAGCTTTCTGATCCTTCAAATCTCCAGGCACCACTCAGGGTTCAAGAAATGTCCGGTTTGATTTCTATGCAGCGGAGTAACACCGATACAATTCACAAAACATTCAGCTCTCAAAGACTTTTCTCACACTTTGACATATTAAAACATTCCCCAGACACTGAATATATTCCTCCACCGTCAGGCTCTTTTGCGGTGTCAATCAGGTGGGAATTCAGTATTCATTTTATATTTTGGTTTCCAATATGTCGCTTAATAAATTCTCAACTGCTAGCGTCTCATCCATTCCTCCTCATACGACTTCACAAAGCCTAAAAATCATCCTCCAAACTGCCGATTTAGTGTTACAGTTGAATATTTTAAACACTTCAAACAAGATGTACTTTGAATTGACTTGCAACTCAGGTTCAGTGTTTCTACTCTGCCAGGCAACTTTCGATGAAAGGTGAAGTAATATCTCTGCTCCGTCTTTTCCGACGCTAAAAGCACTGCTTTAAACAAAAACAGCGGGAAAAAAAACAACCTGCTTTTAATCCGCGAACGCCCTGACAAAGATGGAGACTTCCTCGCGAGCTTTTGAGCGTTTCAAAGTCATCCTATCAAGGAGGGAAATCTAGAGATGAGTGTCTGGGGAACAAAAACACTGGAGGGAGAGGACTCTCATTTGGCTTCACTTTGGCAGCCATGTTCCCCGGGCTGATGGATGAAGGGAGAAACTCATCTCATGACTAATTATTTATCTTCCCTCCAGAACTGTAGCGTCTGGGGGTTGGAAATAACACAACCCCTCTGACCAAGTAGTAAACAAACTAGAATGATGGAGGCGAGTCTCCTCTTCCTCCCTCACAACACTGTAGAGCATGGCTGCCATACATACAGCCCACAGGCAAAATCTGGCAGCGTATATATTTCTACCCTCCTATGGTTGTGTGAGTATTTCTTAAATAGAGTGATGTTATTATGACTGAATTTTAATATGTGCGATTCATTGCTTTTGGATTCAAAAACATCATTGTTGCCAATTAGGGCTGTCACTCAAAAAATTAAGAACTAACACATAATTTGTTGAAATGCATCTACGCCGTTGAAATGCTTCCACACATGACAACACTATTGCCAATAGGGAAACACATTTTTAAGTAAGCTAGAGTATTAACCAGAACAACAAATAAAAAATGTATTAATTTCTGTGGAGGCCAGTCAAGTTCTTCCACAACAAAACTGGGAAAATGATTTCTTTATGGACTTCCCTGCCACATGGGCGTGTTGACAAGTTGAAACAGGAAAGATTTGGCAGAAAATGTTGCCACAAGGTTGGAAGCACACTAACTTAACTCCATTAGTCTATCGACAAAAACATATTTCTGCAACTTTTTTGATTAACAATATAATGTTTAAGTTATTTTTCAAGCAATAGTGTCAAACTTTCTCTGGTTCCAGCTTCTCAAATGTGAGAATTGTCTGCTTTTCCTTGACTTGCACATTAGTAAATTGTCTGTTTTGGACTAGAATATAGTTATTGATTGCTGTAATCATTCCTCTTGTGATACTAGCAGTGTAGTGGTATTTTTGCTGCCCAAGTAGACTGTAAGAATGGGAGACAAAATTTACAGTCTTTCCTTTTTGTCGTGCAAAAATGCATTCTGAATTTTAACCAAAAATAATACAAAGTTTCAGCAGCCTGAATCGGCCAAATCGAGTTGATATCTTTCAAACTTACATTTTACATTTTAGTACAAAATGTTCATAGCTACTGTATATCTATGAAAAGTAATGCACTGTAATTCTTATATATCCCACGAAATTAATTCTTATGTAATCCATGTCATCGTGACCCAGGAAGTATAAAGAGCGGCAAACGCCGTGTAGGGAGGAGGTCGGGGTGGGTCCAAAAACACAGGACATTCACCCAGGAAACTCGCTGATCAATTTTCCATGTAAATGCTGTACTTAAGTTACGCCACTTCCGTAGTTATTTTAACACAAACCAAAAATTGTTCCTAAACCTTACTAAGTAGTTTTGTTGCCTAAACCTAACCAAGTTGTTTCCTGTGAAGACTGAAGTTTATTAAGAAGACTTTATGCATGTAACGAGCGGACACGTGTTGCTGTATATTCGTAAATGCGAGAAAAATTAAGAATAACTTATTGCAAGATATCATACAGACCGTTGTATGCGGATACGTTGTTCCTTGGCGAGCTGTGGAGGGATATGACCGGCAGTCACGTGTTGCCATAAAAAAAACACCGGCAATAAACTGACACACAACGATGTGGCTACTTGCTGAAGCCTTATATTATATATATTTAAAACAACTACTGCATTTTTGCACAGGACAAGGATTTTGTGGTTTCCATTAGTCGCTCTACAAAGTTATCACTTCACAAGCAGTATGGAAACTCTTTTAATGAACATATGGCAGGTGACTCTTGTATTAAAATATACTTGAAGCAGAACCTTAAGGATTCTCTTTAATGGTTCCCCGTGGAGTTTTGGGCTTATAGTATGCAGCTGTTTTTCTATGTGTTGGTCTTTGTTTTGTTCATCTCAAGCACACGCACGAGGATGCTCCTTCAAGCACGCACACGGCTGACGTGATATACACAGTCTTACCAATGGTTTCACACTGTTCCACTGATTAACAGGTGGCAGTAACACGCCAAGATATAGCATGTGGAGCAATGCACCAGCAAAGGCAGAGAAGAGGAAGGCTGCTGGCAAGTAAACACAAATGTAAACAGTGCTGGATTTAAAATTCCTTAAAAGTCCAATTACAAAAGTTTAATGTGGAAAGAAATGCACTCACTGTTTGTTAGACCTCAAGGATACAAACCAGAGTTATTATAGTAAATTATTACATTGCTTTGTTGAATACTAGATTCTGATTGGTCAAACACGGCGTTCTGCGGTCTGTTATTTCTTTATAGCAAACCGTTGCTATGTATAACAGACCGTTGCTATGGGCGCAGTTCTGATGTCAGACTCTGGCCGACTGCTTTTGTGTTAAATTGATTTCTTTAGCAAGTAGCCATGTAATAAGAGGGATAATGTACAGCTAGCGGGTCATTGTTGTGAAATAATCCCCTTCAGGGCGATGCAAGACCCCTCCGCTTTGCGTCAGAGTTTATTTCACAACAATGACCGGCTCGTTGTACATTATCACTTACTTAAAACTGAAAATAAAACTAAAATCCATCCATCCATGTTTCTAGTAAACTGAAACTAAATAAAAACTATCCCCTTAAAGAAAAACTAAAACTCAACTGAAACGATATTGCCAAGGTAAAAAGTAAAACAAAATAAAGTAAAGATGATCGTAAATTAATTTCAGTTTTTTTTTTTTAGCTGTAATATATCACTACCGAAAAAAGGAATGAATTTCCGTCAACTTTCGTGACATTGAACCACAGACACTGAACTAAAATTAAATTAAAATTAACTGAATATTCACAACTATTATAACTTTGATACACACAATGAGTTATGGTGAGTAACACTGACTGGGAACATTTTGTTCCTTTACAAGTAAACTCCCCAGGGCACCTTTAATCAAGGAGGTGAGAACCTTATTGTCATCATAATAATGTTGTTTTGTTGATAATGGTGATGGTGATGTTATCTAATGACCCAGTTTAGCCTGTAGTCCACCACAGTTTATCTCTTGGGCTATAAGATGTGCTACAGAGACCACGCTTTACTGTAGAATCACACTCAGTTTAAAGCTGAGCAGACACCTACCAGGAGGCTAATAGAGGGAGGTCTGTGTCCTCCTGCACTTTGAGCTCCTCTAATCTCATATTCATGTATTCAAGGTGAGAGGAGAGGAGCAGCTACAAGTGAGAGCTGAATGGGTCAGAGAACAGAGACGAAGAGGGGGTAGAAGCTCTGGTTGAAAAAAGGAAAGAAGTGAGATGGGAGGAGAAAAGCCCCGACTCGCTCTCATCCGTCCATGAACCTATCAGCGGATCGTGACGATGAGAAGAAAGGCTCGGGTCCTGGAGCTCCAGATCAAAGGGAATCCCCATCTGATCCAAATGTCATTTGAATGTTTTATGGCAGACAAGACGTTGAGGTGAGGCTCGGATAAGATGTGGCTCGAGAGAGCTCTGATCGGAGGTAGCCTGTCATTTTCAGATGAGAACGTCATATCGGGGAGCTTTTTCTTTCTGAGCACATAAACTGTACATATACATAATTCAAAATGCTGAGCAAATATATATCTTAGTGCCGTATGATTGGATTTCAAAGTCCCATTCCCTTTGACGGACTTGTCAAAGTTAGAGGAAGTATACACGTGTCACTATGTCCGGTTTTCAAAGTAAGGTGCTAACAAAGGAACTGTATATACAAAATACATTTATGGAAATAAGATTGATTGGATTATATTCATCAGAAGTATAAAACATTACATGTCCCTTATAAACTAAAAATAAAATACCACTAATTTGTGAGAGTCTTTATTCTTGATTGATATATTTGACTTCAGGACATCTCTGACTACATACAGGCTGAAAATCAAACATTATTACTGTATTCATTTAGATATTTTCCAAAGTAAAAGTCCCTAGAAGTGCATGATTCAACTTTTTCCCATAGTCTAGTGTTAAAAAAGTTAACAAAAATCGCAATAAATTATAATATAGAATCACAATACTTTAAAATCTCAATGCATATCGAATCGGCACCCAGGTATCGTGATAGTATTGAATCAGGAGTGAGGTGTGTCGTCCCAGCCCTAATATCCAGTGTAACTGACGAACCAAACTGCAATGACACTAATTAATTTGTTATTGACAAGTTAAGTATAATATATCATTCACATCTATTTTATTTTATTTTATCAACCATCAGCCCATTTCTATATGCTCACATCTTTATTCCTGCAAAGCTCTGTTTGTGGATAAACCCATAGAAATACATTCAATCATACATGAATGCTGCACAGAACCCTGACGTACACGGATTATTTCATCTGTCACAAAGCCCTTCAAGGATGCAGAGAAGCTATTGTGTTCAAAGCCTTGTTTCCTCAGAGCAGAGTGCCCAGGACGAGAGTATTTACAGTTTATTATGCAGATGCCATCGCTAAGCACTCTCATATAATGCAAATGCACACACACACATGCATGCTCTCAAACCCATTTTGAATTTAGCATGTTGTGCTGTCACATATTTCTCATTTCATTTGTGCATAATACTGTACATGAAAGGGGACTTTTTTTTGAAGCACTAACATTGTGAATACATCAACGAGGAAGTAAATGAGTGCAAAGAGCAATATGAATAATGCACACCTGAAAGAAGCTCTTATAGCTGTGTACAAGACTTTGAAGTCAAGATTGGGGACACATTTCATATCTCTAACTAAGCTCTAATGGATCAGGAAGACAAAAAAGCTCTCTAAGCCTGGGTCACTAGTGGATTGCAGCCTGTAATGGGTTAACTTGTTCCAGTTAGATGAGGAGATGGGAGGGGACTGGCACTCTGACGTCACTGCTGAAAGAGAAACTAAAAGGAGGATAAGAGACGCATGGCATGTTTTTACTTTCTTTTACAGTTCTGAGAGATTTAGAAAAACCGACACGCACCAGGTAAAGTTGCAATTTGACATGTTTATAGTCTTGTCTTTAGTGAGTTTATTTCAGTGATTTCAAACACAGACAACTATAAATCTGGATTGACTCTAACTTTCTTTCATTATTTCACCTTGTGTTTTCTAGACATGGCTTCTGCTGCTAGTAGTATGACTGCTGAGGATAATTTTCTTTGTTCCATCTGTCTGGATGTGTTCACTAAACCCGTGTCGATTTCCTGTGGGCACAACTTCTGTCTTGGCTGCATCACAGACCACTGGGACACTAAGAACACTGTACTCCAATGTCCGCTGTGCAACGAGAAATACATCAACAGGCCAATGCTTCGGGTTAACACTTTCATTGCTGAGATGGCCGAGAAGGTCAAGAAATCTGCTCAAGAAAGAGCGCAGAAAGATTGCGGTTCCCCTGAAAAAGTAGGAAATGGAGACGTGCTCTGTGATCGGTGCCCAGGGGCGAAGCTCGCAGCCGTCAAGTCCTGCTTAGTGTGCTTCATGTCTTTCTGTGCGACACATCTGGAGCCTCACCAGAGGATCCCAGCCATGAAAAAACACAAGCTGATCCACCCGGCGGAGAACCTGGAGAGTAGGATGTGCAAGACGCACGACGAGCCTTTGGAGCTGTTTTGCAGGGTGGATCAGATGTTCGCGTGCGAGTCCTGTAAAGACGGTGACCATAAAACCCACGAGATAGTGAGTCTGGAGGAGGAGGCCGAAATGAGGAAGACCCAGCTGGGAATAGAAAAGAAAGGCTCGGATCAGATGATCCAGGCGCGTCAGCAGAAAATCCGTGAGATCCAAGACTCAGTGGAGGCCAGCAGAAATAATGTGGCGAAGGGCCTGTCATTCAGCGAGCACGCGATGACTGCTGTGGCGGACTACATTAAGAGGAGCCAAGCAGAGCTGACTGAGGTAATTGAGACGAAGCATAAAAACATTGAAACAGAGAGACAAGACTTCATTAAAGAACTGGAGGGAGAAATTATGCAAATAAAGCAAAAAAAGGGGCAGCTTTATCAGGTCACACTCACCAACGACGCCTTGGTTTTCCTTGAGAAATTCCTGACTCTCACCTTCACTCAGCCCCAGGTTAAGGACTGGTCCCATGTGACTCTTAACAGTGATATGTTCACCGAGCAGGACGCCGTGGCCGCGATGATTACAACAGTGATGAGAGAAATAAGGATGCTGTGTGATCCCGACTTGAAAGAAATGCGGCGGCACGCTGTGGATGTGACTCTGGATCCCGACACGGCGAACCCTCTTCTCAACGTTTCTTCGGATGGGAAACAAGTCACGTATGGAGATAAAAAGAAGAATCTCCCACACAAACCAGAGCGGTTTGAACAAGTCCTTAACGTCCTTGCAAAGGAGGGTTTCACCTGGGGAAAATTCTACTACGAGGTCCAGGTTAAAGACAAAACAAACTGGGATTTAGGAGTGGCAAACCAGTCCATCAACAGGAATGGCGATATAAGATTGAGCCCCACGAATGGATACTGGACTATTTGGCTGAGAAAGGGGAATGAGTTGACAGCCAACGCCGGCCCTGCCGTTAACCTCCGCGTGAGGGAGATGCCTCAGAAGGTCGGGGTGTTTGTTGATTACGAGGCGGCTCAAGTTTCCTTCTACGACGCCGACACCAGGGCTTGCATCTTCTCCTTCACCGGATGCAAGTTCACCGAGAAGCTCTTTCCGTTCTTCAGCCCCTGCGCTAACGACGGCGACAAAAACTCAGCCCCCTTGATCATCACGCCTGTCACACACAACAGCTGAGTTTTGTTTTTTTCTGGATTTGTGAAAGACAAAGAGACGGGGCGAGGGACTCGGAGAGAGATCACAATAGTAGAGCGCTGAAATGATTTTTATCTGTGAAGCTCCGGTGTGTCATTCTGTTTCTCCCATCCATCAGTGTCAGAGCTGCGTGTCAGTGTGTGTCGCCTGTCACACAGACGGCTGTAGATCTCCACATGCAGCCATCAGGACATTCAATACACACACACACGCACACAGTGTCACTACACTACAGTCATACATCTCTCTGTGTTCGAAAAAGAAATCTTTATGAGCTGGCCATTCATTTTGATATTTTAAAGCTAGTCTTGCCTGCCAACATACCAACAATGAGTGACATAGAATTTACAAATATTTTATAGCACTTGCTTTGTGCCACATATCAGAACTGTTTACTTATGACATGATGGATGGGATTGATACTAGGGCTGTCAATCAATTTAAATAGTTAATCGTGATTAATCGCAAATTAATATATATATATATATAATATATATTACAAAATTGTATCTGTTCAAAATGTACCTTAATGGGAGATTTGTCAAGTGTTTAATACTCTTATCAACATGGGAGTGTACAAATATGCTTGCTTTATGCAAATGTATGTATATATTTATTATTAGAAATCAATTAACAACACAAAACAATGACCAATATTGTCCAGAAACCCTCACAGAAATATGCTCAAATCATAACATGGCAAACTGCAGCCCAACAGGCAACAACAGCTGTCAGTGTGTCAGTGTGTTGACTTCACTATGACTTGCCCCAAACTGCATGTGATTATCATAAAGTGGGCATGTCTATAAAGGGGAGACTTGTGGGTACCCATAGAGCCCATTATCATTCACATATCCTGAGGTCAAAGGTCAAGGGACCCCTTTGAAAATGGCCATGCCAGTTTTTCCTCACCAAAATTTAGCGTACGTTTGGAGCGTTATTTAACCTCCTTCATGACAAGCTAGTATGACATGGTTGGTGCCTTTAGCTTTAAAACTGAGCCCTCTACAACCTCCAAAAGAACGATTGCGTTAATGCGTTAAAGAAATTAGTGCCGATAAAACAACTTTGTGTTAACAAATGCAAAGGCATAATGACAGAGGAAGAAGATGAGGCTGCTGAGAATCCTCAGACCTAGTATAAAATTATGAAGAAAAACAATATACGACTAAAATTACAATATATTCACTTTTTATGCACCGAAAAATGAACTTCCATGGCCTCCGCCATTTCTGACAACGTCAACAAACACGTCACATCTTGTAAAATCGGAGCGTTAAGAAACTTTCCACCTACGAGGTCGTGAATACGACAAGAGGGGGCGTTCATATGGACTCTTCTCGTGAACACGGTAAACACGACATGGGATGCACCTCAGGACAGCGTATCCCGAGGTGCCCCCCCCCCCCCTCCCCCTGTTACACAACCAGCAATGGAAAATAAATCAGCACAGAAATTATTCAAAGAAATTAATCTGTTCTTCTAATGTGGCTCCGGATGAGAATTATTTTCTCCATCAATTAATGTTATTCAGTTAAAGTGTAGTTATTGAATGCATCAGTCACAACACTGGAGCCTGACTGGCACATAACGCCATTTCCTCTAATTAAAATCAGTCAAACCTGCTTTCCAAGTTCAAACAAAGCCAATCTGTCTGGTTAGGAGAGACTTTAAGCAACTGTTTATTGAGCAAAGCCAATTAAAGTCTGTTTGTTTGCCGGTGGGTAACATTTATTTCTGTTTGTGTTTTTAGAGTAGTGTAGATGTTTAGTTTTTTTTTTGACACTGTTCTCCCAAGAAGAACAACTGCATCAGTCAAATCGCCGTATGTTAAGTGTCAAAGCCCTCTAGAGGTCATAGGAGCAAAAGAAGGATGACTGATTTTTAAAAAGCGTGACCACGATCATTCCCGAAGTTTAACCACATGTTTATTATTGTAACCATGACAACGAAGGTACCCTAACTTTCATAAAGTACTCATTCTAACCTGAACATAGTGTTTCCCCAAACCTAACCAAGTTGTTTTTGTGCCTAAAACCACCCAGTGATACCTTGAATTCTTGAAGAAAACTTCTTGCATGCCTCCACGGAAAACATAATTTCAGATTCACATGGACAAGTAGCGTGCCTGCACCAGCGTGAGACTGTTTATGCAAAAGTGTTTAGTAAAAAAAAATAAAAATTAAGGTTTTAGCATAAATGCATGTGTTTGGGAAGTAGTGAGCATACGACTGGATAAATGAGCCTTGGATTATACTGCATGAGTCGTGTGAGAGTTTGTAAACGGTTGTTGTGATATAATTTTGCTGTTGTTAAACACGGTCACGATTTACTTTTATTTAATTTATCAAGACTTCTCTCAGATTTTTTATTCTCTGTTCACAGTGGAGGCATGTGAGGAAAACTAAGTTTTAGTCAAGATTTCAAGGTAACACAGGGTGAGTAATTGATACACAAATGGTCATTTTGTGGGTGATGTATTTAACCATAGTGTTGTCACATAGTTACTGATTTAACAGCAATCTGTAACGGTTTTGGAAGTCACAGACGAATGATGTCGTGCTGCTGATAGAGGGGCCGGACAAAGTATTATGTTATTTCATTTGCTGGACTTCTTTTATTTTTTGTCACGATGCTTGTTGTCTCTTAAATGAGGTTGTTAATAATAATAATCTAATAATAATAACAATCTTATCTGGACATAAAGTAGCTGAGGAGCTTTAGGAGAGTCGGTCAGATTGGCCAACTGAATTGTTGTTTCATTAAGATTTCAGAGCTGAGAGACCACATACTGGGAAAATGAGTGTGGAGCTGCTGGATAAAAATCTTGTACTGAATCTCCATGATGTCTGTTATTAACAATCACCCGTTTTTCTTTGATGATCATACATTTTTGGTATTGAGTGAAGGAGATAAATAACAATGTCTAATCAAAGAGGACCATGCAATCTGAAAATACAGGTTAACAAAAAGGGGGGGGGGGAAATCACCAAAATTGGAGTTTCAAGGTGTTAAAAAACAGCAGTGCACTGTATGTACACGTTATATAGAAGTGAATTAACTGTCTGTATTGTTACGGAAATGATTAGTCAATGAATTAATTTGATAATAAACTGAAAATTAATCAACAATTCTCATATGTTCTCTGTTATATATCACCGTAGATTCAAGTCATTTGACTTTTGCTCTGTTGCTCGGACAAAACAAATCATTTTTGAAGACGTCACTTTGAAGTCTGAGAATTTGTGATGGTCATTCTCTGTTTTTGACATTTCATTCTTTTAATTAGTTGTAAAAAATATGAATTTGTTGATGAAAATGCAGACCTAAAGTGTGATGAATATAGAGATGTTCACTATGTGATGTTTGACTGAAATGTAATGAGGGGTAACAATTATAATAAAGTTGATTTAGGAAGTTGCAAACAGTAATCTTGATTTTTTTTTCATCCGGACCGTACACTTGAAAGAACACCCACAACAATCCAAGAAATCCTGCCAACAGATAAAGACACTGAATGCTGATTTACTTCAATATGCAATTAGAGTGCATCTGTCACTTTGAGGAATATAAACACAAATTAGAGGTTCTCTTGACAGCCTCAGATTCACACAACATACACTTAGCAATTTTGTAGCCACGACTCGCAAAATAATCCATTTTCATTTCTCTCCCACTGTGGTTTGAAAAATAATGTTAATTCTGCCTTTCACAAACAGGGGGAATGAGCTTTTAATGATTTGACACAGATAATTGCATGCCATGTCTCAAGTGAACACAGGTTATCTGCAAAATGGGAATAGAAATGTGAAGGTGTTGTATGAATACATCTCGGGTTAATGTTATGCAAACACAGCTTTGTTTTACTGCTAACGGTCAGTGTTGGAAGAAGTATTTAGATATTTTACTTTAGTAAAAGTAGAAGTACTAACCTGTGAAAATCTAAAAAAGTGAATCCAAAATGTCACTTTAAGTAAAAGTATCTAAATATTAACAGTTAAATGTATTTAAAGTACCTAAAGTAGTCATTATGCAGCACAACGGATCCTCTCAGAGCTCAGAGTTATAATATTAGATGATGGTATTGGATCATTATTATTGATGGGTTACTGTGTAAGCAGCCTCTTCAGGGTGTAGCTGGTGAAAGTGAAACTACTATTAACTACTTTATACTCCGTTTGGTGCTGTAATCTATAACAATGCATCAGATTTTATTTACTGATCACATGTTTTGTATGAAAAAAGTAAAGTAAACTGGTAACTATATCTGTGGAATAAATGCAGCGGAGTAAAAGTATTAGGGCTGTCAAAGTTAACGCCACAGTAACACATTCTTAGGTTGTAGCGGACTCAGTATTAAAGCTAGAGTGACGATACTGGTATCATATGAAACTACAAAACCTGAGGAATCCATTGGTACCAACCATGTCATTCTAGCGTGTCATGAAGGAGGCTGAATAGCGTCCAAAGTTACGCTGAATTTTGGCGAGGAAAAACTGGCATGGCCATTTTCAAAGGGGTCCCTTGACCTCTGACCTCAAGATATGTGAATGAAAATGGGTTCTATGGGTACCCACGAGTCTCCCCTTTACAGACATGCCCACTTTATGATAATCACATGCAGTTTGGGGGCAAGTCATAGTCAAGTCAGCGCACTGACACACTGACTGCTGTTGTTGCCAGTGGGGTTTCAGTTTGCCATGTTATGATTTGAGCATATTTTTTATGCTAAATGCAGTACCTGTGAGGGTTTCTGGACAATATTTGTCATTGTTTTGTGTTGTTAATTGATTTCTGATAATAAATATATACATACATTTGCATAAAACATCATATTCGTCCATTCCCATGTTGATAAAAGTATTAAACACTACAAAATCTCCCTTTAAGGTTCATTTTGAACAGATAACAAAATGTGCAATTAATCGTGATTAAGTATTTTAAACGATTGACAGCCCTAAAAAGTATGAAGTAGCATACAATTTAAATACTCAAGTACAATTATCATAACTACAATACAGTAATGGAGTACATGTATTCACAGTAGTTAACTTCCATCACTGCTCATGGTAATAGGGGTTTGATCTTTGTACTATTCACCTAATAAATCAGTCAGAATTGAAGTTCCATCTTACAGCAATTTCTTTTACTTTTTTATTTTATCTCAATATTCAAATATTATTTTAGTACACAGTGACCTTGAACCTGTGTTTGATGAAATTTTTCTGCAATATTGAACAGTTCAGGTCAACCTTCCTCAAAATCCTTTCTTACAGTGGCTCTTACAAAGGCTAATGTGAGACTGCATTTTTATTTTATTAATATATTTTTTCTTCTTTACCACACAAGGCTGAAAGTAGATTTTTTTTTTGCTTAATCATGCAGGCTGAATAAACTGCTGCACTAGCCTCATCTGTGGTTTAAATATAGTCGCTCTAGTGTATTTCAAATGTGCTCCAGTGTAATACTGTCATGGAAACAGGCTCTTTATGAAGGGGGCTTGTCAACAAAGACAGTTTCACCAGTCTCAGGTTCCTGTCTAATTAAAGGCACAGTCCTGGAGTGTGCACTGTACTGCTTCTAGTGCAGTCTAGTCTAGTCCTGTGAAGCTAACCAAGAGCACATCACATGTAACTGCTATTGATCCACTCAATGAGTGAACTCACGCTCCTCCAACACACCAGCAGCTTTATAACTGCTCATTCTGCTTTTTGTTTAATCGCAACAGAACCGCAAAGAGAAGACCATCCCGGACTGCTGTGAAATGCTGATACCAATATAAAAAAAACTGGATAACTCCAGCAGTTTGGACGGAGGCCCTGAGGCGGTCTTTGTTATGCACTGCTTGAAAAGAGACGCTGGTGAGGAGAAGTGCAAGAGTGAATAATGAAAAGTGTATAACTTCTGTATAATTGAACCACAAAGAGTTTGCAGCTGAAAAGATGATGAATGTGTTTGAGTCACCAACCCAATGACGCAAGGCTTTTTATTAAAGCACGCATGGTACCTTCGTTAGTCACGTTCCAGCTATTAAATATTCAAATTCAAAATATTTTCTTATTCTTATACTCTTATTTATACTATATAGGATATACACCTACTGAGTTTGTGGACATGTGTCTCCACTCAGCTACATATGATCTCATTACTGCAGTCCGTACTACCTGCAGTCTGTTAATTAACACCTATAGGGTTGGATTGATTTCAACCTTGAAGTTAAGCCCTGACATATACTGCGTAACATAGAATTCATATATATTCAATACTTTTAAAACATAGCTTGATACATTTTAAGCCTCACTAGCGGCGTGGCTCTAGGATGGCAATATTGGTCGGTCACTTGGTGGTGAAACTGAAATTAAAATTGAAATGTCTTGACAACTATTGGATGGATTGGCATGCAATTTGGTACAGCCATTCATGGTACCCTCAGGATGTATTGTAGTAAGTTTGGTGACCTTTTAACCTTAGTGCCATAATCAGGTCAAAATCTCCATTCGTGCAATACCTTGGTTTATGACCAAATACCTGAAAAACGAATGATATTCCCATCATCCTCAGTGTTACTTTGTTTTTGGTGCTAATTAGCGAATATTAGGATGCTATCTAGGGGGTGTAAGAAAATATTGGAAATATTGGAAAATATCAAGTACCGTGATATTATGTTCTGTGATACTGTGATTCTCAAAAACACTTGATTTTTAATTAATAGTTTACATGCAAAGATTACCTCAGTCAATACTTTATTTAATTTGAAATAGATGTACCATCTCAGTGTATGTGCTCTCTCAAAGTAGTGCTCTGTTGTTGGATTTTATGCATATGGTGGTGTGTTCTTTATACTATGACAGTTTTCTTGAAATTTTATTTAAAAATATAATATATCGCCTTGCTTACAGTATCACAATATATCGCAATATATTGAATCGTAACCAAAGTATCATGATACGTATTGTATCAATAGATTTTTGCCAATACTAATGCTAATACTAATGCTAACATGAATAGATGAGACAGTAAATATGATGAACATGGTAAACCTAATACTTGCTAAATATCAGCATGTTAGCATTGCCATTGTGAGCATATTAACATGTTGATGTTCAGATCAAATGACAACTGAACACCCCCTGGTGTGGGGAGAACTGTTGGACCTGTCAGGCTTGAGAAAGTTCATAAACTACATGTCTGTCTCAATTTTTCCTAACAGGATGTTTGTCCCACAGTGTTAGATCATAAATGCAGTCTCTGAGTACATTGGTCAGGGTAATTACACTGGCTCAATGAATGACAGTTTGTGAAAAATACAAGTACATCATGTGGTGTGTGTGTGTGTTGTGTCCATGTTTCGACAGGACCACATGCCTTTGTCCCACAGTATGTGTATCTAATGAAGTGCCAAATGTAATGAGATAAATCTATCCATTAGGGTCCCTTAACGAGACTAAATCCACATGGCTGCTAATGAGTCGGTGCTCCATCAGTTGTCCTCAGAGGGCCGGAGGACCTGACTGAAGCTGGAAAACGACCCGGAGCCAGACAGAATCACACCCTCTAAGCCAGTAAATCCACAGCTCCAGCTGTTGCAGACCTCCATCATTTAGCTACCCGTCCTTCAGGGAGTGACTTCAAGTTAGCGAGCAGCTACAGCTGATAGACAGTGGAGTCATAGCCGGCTCAGGGAAACACTAATCATCTGTAATCATTGATCTGCCATTACCGGGCACTACTCATTAGCCTGATGGAACAATGCTCCGTAGGATTCAGTTGTTAGTTGGGCTATTATTAGCTTTCAAGCTAAACACGTGTTCTCTACACAGGCTCTACATGCTCTGCAACAACATGTGGCTACATGTTTCAGTATAGGGCTGAAACAATTACTCAAGAAACTGGAGTTATTCAAATCATAAAAATCCTCAAATCAAATGTTGTGCTTCAAAGCCTTGTTTCATCCATGAAAGTATTATATGGCAAACAAGTCCATATACATTTATCACTGTCACACCAAGAACCGATGCTGTGTATTGACCTTCCAAGTTGAAAATGGAGAAAAGAGAAAATGAAAAAGAGAAAAAAGCAGAATCGGGCAGTAAAAACACCACAAACCATTAAACATGCGCTGCCGCACGACAGCACTAGCACAGGACTAGCGCGGCAGCTTCGACTGTTGCCATGGTAACCTACCTCTAAATCAATTATCGAATGCTTCGGCTTTTTTTGTATAAAGTATGTAATACTAAAGTATAAATCCCAAAATAGCCCATGACATAAGGAATAATCCCGTAAACATTATTCATTATTCAACTTCAACATTCATTATTAATAATATTGTCAGCTGGATATCGCTGTTTGTTGTGTGTAGAGGTGCATGTGTGTCTACAACAGCGGCACTAAAACTGGGGAGATGGAGACAGACAGACAGACAGAAGAACATGTCTGCCTGCTGCACCGTGCTGCAAAGCTTCGAATACCTTTGAATATTTCTCACCAAAGCTTCGAAGCACAAAAAAAATGGTATTCAGGACAGCCCTAGCAGCCAAACATTACATCATCACGTAGGTGCGTAAAGCGTGCTGCAGCGTTTGGTTGAGCACCTTTGAATTTTTGTAACTAGGCGCACGCTGCGTGCACGGGGGCTTTTCAGACATGACTGCCACAATAAGAAAAAAGCAAGTAATGTAAACTAAGTAGTAAAATAATGAATTAGAAAGATGGCCAATTCGTTTTTTAGAGCAGAAGATCTTAGAAATCTACATGTGAGTTAACATTTTGCCATCCAAAATAAATTGTTTACAGGATATGAAACCTTTCAACCTTCGTTTCATTATAACAAATATATTCCTTTCTTTACAGGGATTGTATAACGGTGATTAAATATGTCCATGAATATGAGTTTACAGTTCATTACAATTCCTCCCCGGCAGTGAGGAGTTTGGTCTGTGGTGTTTTGCCAGTAACACTCATTGACTTCTTGTTTCTTCACAGAATATATAGTTTGTATGCCCTCTGGCGTTTAGGAGAATAGGAGGCCGGAGCCACGGTGCATGCGCGAGTATAAACAAAGCTTCAGGTAGCAGCAGTAGTTCTCAAGTGTGTGATGCGCCCATGACCGGGGGCTGAAATGTCATGCGGAACTCGTGTTTTGACGTCGGAAATGTTTTCGTCCTCCAAAAGGGGGGAATGACAGAAAAAGTTTGAGAACCACTGAGATAAGGCAAGCCCTGCAAGCTCGCCTACAAGGATAGGACCCAACATACCCGTTTTAAAAGACACCTGCCAGTGGTAAGTGGTATCTTTAAGCACAACAAGGGGTGTCATGCTGTGTATAAGAATTACAGTTGTCATAATCTGCCCTGCCCTTTGGTTATGTTTTGTTTGTTTCATGTCAGAAAGGAAGAATGTCATGAGACAGGTACGTAGGAGGGGGACGAATAGATAAAAATAGACTCCCGCACACTGTCTAACTTGCAATAATAATTTAGTGCTTGCAGTTTGTTAGTTTGTTTCCTGTCGATCATTCATGTTTAGTTTTTCTTGTTTTACTTTATTGCTCACCTCTCCTCTCGTTTCAGATCACTTCACTTCCTGCATTTGTGTGTTTTCCCAGCAGTTTTGACGGTCTACCCCGTCCTGATTAGTTTCACCGATCTCTCGTTAGCCCTGCAGTCACCAGTTCCCACCTCCCCATTAGTCAGTCACTGTTTATACTATCAGTTCCTTTGGTCTTTGTCGGTTTGTTTTTCGTTGCTGTACGGAGTGTTGTTTGCTTCTCGGCCTACCTGTTTGCATCTTGGACTCTCAGTGTTTAAGCCTTCATTTAATAAATCATTTAACTGCACCAGTCAGCCTGCTTTTGGCTGCGTTTGGCTCCTTCCCCTGCTGCCTGCTCTCCAAATCGTAACAGCAGTGGCATGCAAATACATTCATATGCCTAAAGCCACTGGAAAAAACACTCACCAACAGAGCTTGCACCAATTAAGCAGCACTTGAGCCACATGTTTTTATTATTATTCATTATTTAATTACTTTCATCATTATAAATAACACCAAGTGAGATCTGGCCTACTTGACTTTCCTCATTTGTTCTTCCTTTTTAAACAATACAAGCGTCTACAGCCGTGCTAGAGGCTCCATGAGGCTGTTCTGAGGAACAGCAGAATCACAGCTGAATCCTACATTATAAATTCCTTGATTAATTGACAGAATATTTGATTCTAAAATGAGTGATAGTCGCAGCCTTATAACAGTGTGAGCAAAATAGCACAGTTATATACACAGATTTTTTATGTTAGATGTCTCAGACATTTCTGCGTCCAAATCAGGCAGCAGCTCTTTGCTACCAACCGAATGAATCAGGTTAACAGGCTAGTAGAGTACAGCATGAGCACATAATGTATGAAAATCAAACTGAAAAGTAATGCACTATATTTGCCAAAGGATGATGGTTTGGTTTGGTTATCGCTCTTATTTTCTATTTTTGCAGGCAAGGCATTTCTTATTTATATTGCACACTCCAATATCAGTAAACCAAATGTGCTTCATATTAAAAATGCCGAATACGAGATTGGGAGCATTTCTAATGCCTCCACACGGCGACGGCTGAGCCGGCAGCTCGCAGTGCTAACAGTGTTAACCTGGGGTGGGGGGAACCAGAGGATGGGTGCTGCGCTTCCGCAACGGCACCGTCGGTCGGGATGCCGTTATCATCTGTAACCGCCGTATGAAAGCAGTGCAGAGCGGCTGCCATAAGCTAGCCAGTGGGGCACGCTCATCTGCATGAACATGAACTAAAAGCGTGTGCGGCCGGCCCGGCTACGTCAACAAAACACAGAGAAGCTCGGATAACAACACACACAGAGGGAGAGCGACTTCATTCTCTGCTCAGGTAGACATTACTCCTCTATATCTTTACATAGACAACAGCTAATTCCTGCAAAATGAATGCTCTGGATATCGTATAGAGCACCTTTAAAGTTTCCTGTTGTTTTTCCTCAAAACTGTGAGTAAATACAGAGGAACCGCAGCGAGAGGTGTCATAATGATTGTTGTGCACTTCTCCTGCTTTATTGGCACCTTTATTATAAAAGTGTTCATAACTTGACTAACTGACGGAGAGGAAAAATAATGGATGAGTGACTTTTCTCTCTACTGTATCTCTTGGATGGAAGGAAAAAAAACTGGGTGGCTTTTCCAGTGACAGATCAGATTTGCACTCCACGAAAGCTTTGATCTTAAGGCTTTCTGACAGGCTTTAATCTGAGCAGACCACACTCACACATTTTTTCACTGACTATATACAAAATGGACTTCATTTATTTCTAGCTGTCTGTTTGTGGTTTTGAGTCAGTCAGTAGAGCAGACAGCTCTTGAGTGAACTCATCCAAAGGACACTGCGGTTAATAAATAACAAGATAGTGTCTATAAAAAGGAAAAATAAAATGTGAAAACCATGCTAAGCTCATCTGTTTTCCTTTATGCACAAATTGTGGTGAGTCATACCGCACTGTAACTCTGGGACTCTCGCTTTTTATACCCATTGAAGCTGTTGTCACAAAGGTCGCTTTTATAAATGTGCCTGCTGCACCTGTTCTTTTAGTTATTTCACTGGATTTATTTGTTGCGGCAGGTGTACGTCTCCTAAAATTCATATTTCTGACCAAAGCAGAGAAAGACTGTGGGAAGGAGAGGACACTTAAACAACAAAGTAAAAAATGTAAAAACTGAGAAGAGGCTGAGTTAACTCATCTTAAGGCATCCTTGGTTGTATTATCAGAGTGTGACAAAAGAAAATAGCAACACCTGGATGGAAGGAAGCAGCCGCTAATCCGAGAGACAAGTGGTTGAAGTCCAACACACAAAAAATGGTAAAAGACAAAGAGGAGCTGAAGACTGGAAAAAACATATTTCCACATATTTCACTCACCGTAAATTTTTCAGTAATGTCAAGATTTGTACACCTCTGCAGGTTTAATACGTGGACATTTACACGTCACAGAATTAAACAGGTTGCAACTAGTGGGCAACCTGAAAAGTGAAGCCAATGAGGAAGTGCCTTAAACTTGCAATCTTTCTAACAGCCAGCAGGGGGCGACTCCTCTGGGTGCAAACAAGTCTGATTGTATAGAAGAAAATGAGCCTACTTCTCACTTGATTTATTCCCTCAGTAAACATTGTAAACATGAGTTTATGGTCTCAATCGCTAGTTTTAAGTCTTCTTCAATACAGCATGATGTTCATTTAGTAAATTATGGTCACATTTAGAGTCAAATAGACCATAAAGCAGGGGATGTTGCTTAAGGACGTGGCTATCTTGTGATTGGCAGGTCGCGACCACGGCGTTGTCCAGTCTGGGAGTTGTCTGTGTTTCAGTTCATAGGTTGAGTTGTAACATTTTTGTAACATTTTGGTCACCTAGAAACGTCTTATTCAGCGTTCGGATGTTCTTAACTCCACCCTCTCGGGTCACGTCTGGTTGCAAAAAAACAAGATGTCGATAGCCAAAAACCAAGATGGTGACGGCCAAAATGCCAAACTTGAGGCTTCAAAACGGCAGTCCACAACTTATATTTACTTACTTGAACGCATCATAATGTATCTCAATGCAATCTCTGGATGTTAGCGGTTAGCCAAGTAGGACTGTGCTTCCCACCAGCTGCTAACAGCTAACGTCAACTTGCTCTACCTCCTGCCGATTTGTTGTTCACAATGTAGTATTATCAGGGAAACTTTCTTCGTCCTGGAACGACGGGACGCCGTTAGTCTCGAGCCATGATCCCCTTGCATTGACCAAAGTATTGTTTCCCAGCATACATTGGGTCGGGTCACAGTACACCCTAGAAAGTGTTGCAATACATAGTAGCTATTATATATTTATTAGCTCTTTACTGTCATTATGGAGAAACAAGATATATTTTTGAATTGAAAAGCAATCTCAGCTGCCTAAAATAGTAAATCTGTGTTTGTTTTAGATTTAAGGAGATGGCGCGCTCAAGGCCAACACTGTTGTTGACTGGGGAGAAACACTATCTACCTTACATAATTGGTAACACTAGCCAGTGGTGAGACTGAAAGAAAGATGGGTCATGTGCAGATTCTCTCCAGGTGGACCATCTTATCTCTACCTCTGGGAATTAAATCTATAACAGCACAAAGCACACACATCTTTGATGGAACTGCTGGCGACTGTCGTTGGCAGGAGAAAAATAACCGTTTATGTTATCCGGCTAGTGCGAGGTTCCACCGGCCGTGTTTGACTATGAGCACCACCAGTGAGTTAGCTCTGCCCTGCAAGTACTGATATTAGTTAATTTGGAGGCCCAGTGTATCTCTGCCAGATTGTAAATCCAGACCAATTAGTGTCACCCCGACAGATGAAAACATAGAGCAACACCTCTCTGTCTTAAGGGCCCTCTTCTTTCTACTGCTCATAATGCAATTCATTAGGAAGTCCTTCTTTAATTAGACAGCACACTGGCCCTGATTAAAATTAGGCTCACTGGATGAGCATCTGCACACACACTCACAGGACTATCCATGTGCACACAAAGACATCACAGTGTTTTGTACATAACAGGTCAGTGTGCGTGAGGAAGCTGAGGGCTTTTTGATTGGCGGGACTGTTGGCATGGCGAGAGGCAGGCGGATGTGAAATCTCCGCCGTGCAGCTTCCTGGTTTTAGCCGTGTGACCTCCAAACAGTCCAGACAAGCAGAGCCGCGGGCTACAGCAAGCTAATCAAAAAACGGCAAAGACCAAACAAGGCTATTTCTTTCAGACTGCCTCAAAATAACAGGATTATAGTTTATCTCTCACCAGCAGTTATTTGATGCTGGTAGCATTTAAATTACATTCCATCAGGAAACATCCAACCAGACAAAGTGAGCCACTGTAATTCCAGGCCGGGCTCCGTGTAGCACAACACATAACAGTATATGAGCATTATCGAAAAAAAACAGAGAGGACAGGTTTCTTTATTCTTTAGTGTTGTGACTTTACTGTATTGTCAATACCTGGAGGCAGACTGGGTCTTTTCCTCTTCTTGCCGTTTTCAGCGGTGTTTTCCAGGGAAGGACACTCTGTCACCAGCGGCCCGTTGGAGCTGTTGAAGTGGAGAGGGTCGCCGCTGGACGTCGGGTCAAAGGGCAGAGCGCTGAGCCCTAAAAGATGACAACAAGGACCGGGTTACATGAGACAAAACAGCGGTGTACAATCAGCTGTGGTCACACACGGCAGTATGTATCTTAAAGGAATACTTCACCCACTAAATGACCATTTGGGGCAGTGGTGGTTCTCTAACCTTTAGGTTACCTTTAGAAACCTTTAGGTTAGAGAAGCGAGCTTGTGACCGTTAGAGAACCGAGCTTGTGACCGGAAGATCATCGGTTCAATCCCCCGGACCGGCATGATAAATCTGGGTGGGGAAAGTGTAGAAGTAGCGCTTGCCCCTCTGTTATTACCACCACTGAGCTGCCCTTGAGCAAGGCCCTATCAAGACTTCTCCATTTTCTGATTCTCCGTTCCCCCGTGGAGGCATGCGAGAAAGTTTTCTTCAAGAATTCAAGGTAACACCGGGTGAGTAATTGAAAAACAAATGGTCATTTTGTGAGTGAAGTGTAGCAGATCTGCAGGGATTTGACAGAGCGGTTTGATCAATATCACTGACTCATCAAATACTCCCCATTTTTGCCTTTCATAACCTGACCTTCTGGCACTGGCTGTTTATTTTCTTGAAACAGGCTGTGTAACTTTGAATGTAAAGTAATGGAGTGGTTGCTTTGTTACAAGATAACATGAACTGTCTCATGCAAACACACACACACACTTTCTTTAGAGAAAAATTATTTTTAAGAGTCCTAAGACTTTCAAGTATTGATCATTTTTGCAATGGAATGCTAGATGTCTGCGTAACACACATAACAAACCACACTTTTTTTTCATGATGACCTTTGCTCCCTATTATCTTTCAAAATTGAAAGACAACATTTAAAACAAAGATAACGTCTGAAATAATGGGAAAATATCTGATTGAAAGTCATTAGTAATGTCCAAAAACAATCTTCCAAAAAGCATGACAGACTGCCAGAAGAAGAGACATAATGAGCAACAAAGAAAAAAAGAACAACTAGAAAACACCAAAGAGACTGAATCCCAATCAAATATTTCTATCCTGAGATGCTGGCGTGAATTTCTGATCTTACCTCAAATGTGTTATTAATGTGGGCAGACTGTCTACACACAAACACACGCACACACATAGACATAATATGACTCATCAAAAAATATAAAAGTGCCTGGGCTTTAAGCGAATCACTCAACTCTGCCTAATGGGTTTGAGCCGCGTTCTAGTCTATAAATACTTTAATTTCTACCTGTTTGTTTTCTTATTATTCTGTTCCTTTAACAGACTCTATAGTCTGACACAGAACAGAGCAATAAATAAAGTTACATACTTGAGTGATGGTTACAACAACAATGTAGATGCTATTTCATACAACGCAGAGAAGTGACAAGCAAATACTGTCTAAAACATCAACTATCGTTTGCTTGTTTATAATTCTGAGGAGGGCATGGAAGTAGAGCTGCAATGATTAATCGATTAGTTGTCAACTATTGAATTAATCACCAACTATTTTGATCATCGATTAATCAGTTTGAGTATTTTTTTTCAGAGAAAAAAGACAAACTTCCCTGATTCCTGCTGGCCAAAACATGGAAAGCACCATGTAAAGAGTATATCTTTATAAATTGTGTCGTAATGGTGTATTTTCTTCGAATTTACAGTAATACAGTTTAGTTTACATACAATCATCATATTCCTTAGATTCTTACGATTCAAATGAGACCACGTATATATGTGAATCTCAGCCTTATGGTTGAGGAGATATCCTGCTTAATTTTGGGTAGTTATTTTAGGCATTTATTTCCGAGGAATAGGGCTTAACAGGTTAAATGTGAATATTTTCTAGTTTCTTCACTCCTCTATGACAGTAAACTGAATATCTTTCAGTTGTGGACAAAACGAGAAATTTGAGGTCGTCATCTCATCAACACTGATCGACATTTTTTTACCATTTCATTACATTTTATAGACCAAACAACTAATCGATTAATCGAGAAAATAATCAACAGATTAATCGACAATGAAAATAATCATCAGTTGCAGCCCTTCTTGGAAGACACCAGTTCTACTAATGTGAAATACATCTCAACTTCTAATCCACACCTGTTCCTGCACGTCTCTGTTTTTCAACAGAACACAATAGATCTGGATGACGGCGAGTGAATCTCTCTCTCAGGCCCTGTCAGCTGTATTGATCGCTCACAGGGGGATGAGACGCAATTTCAGGTATCTAACTCAGACATCGTCCCGTTTACCTCCAAACATGTTCAGTTTGTTGTTTGTGAGTTTGATTTTCTTTGATTCATATAACTGTGTGCTTGTGTGAGAGAGTGACTGATATCATTTTTGTCCCTCATTGAAAAATGAGTATAATTGATGTAATCGTGTCATTGAAAAGAAAGGTCAGAATTATTCATTCAAATGTTATCTCTCAATATTCCTTTTGACATTAACATCTATCTCTGGGGCTCCTTGTTTTATTATCCAATAACATCATAATCCAGACAATCTTGTTTAAAAAGTGCCATTTGGAGCATTAATATTTAATTGAGCCATTTATTTTTTAAGCTACGTACTTAGAGCGACTTATTTGTGTTTTCTTCCAGATTTTCTCTTCACTATCTGTAAATAAAGGCATATTTAGAGATTTAACTTTCATCCAGTACCAGTATCAGGGAGGAAGGAAAAACATTTGGAGACATCTGGATACAAAATCCAAGTGGTAATTGGTAAAACCCCCCAAAAAAACGCATTTACGCAACTTGTTATATTTAGGTTGTAGCGGGCTCAATTTTAGAGGTAGAGTGAAGATACTGGTATCATATGAAACTAGAAAACCTAAGGAATCAATTGGTACCATGTCATACTAGGCAATGGCCATATTCAAGATATGTGAATGAAAATGGGTTCTATGGGTACCCACGAGTCTCCCCTTTACAGACATGCCCACTTTATGATAATCACATGCAGTTTGGGGCAAGTCATAGTCAAGTCAGAACACTGACACACTGACAGCTGTTGTTGCCTGTTGGGCTGCAGTTTGCCATGTTATGATTTAAGCATATTTTTTATGCTAAATGCAGTACCTGTGAGGGTTTCTGAACTATACTTTTTATTGTTTCGTGTTGTTAATTGATTTCCAATAATACATATATACATACATTTGCATAAGGCAAGCATATTTGCCCACTCCCATGTTGATAAGAGTATTAAATACTTGACCAATCTCCCTTTAAGGTACATTTTGAACAGAAAAAAATGTGTCATTAATGTGTGATTAATCACGATTAACTATGGACAATCATGCGATTAATCGCAATTAAATATTTTAATTGATTGACAGCCCTAGAAATCGGGATTGTAACTATTTTTGACACAGCTCAGCTAAATATGTACTGTATATCTCTAACATACACAGTAAAATTAGATTTTTTTCTTCCCTCACTGGAGAAACATACATGTACCGTCATTTCATGGTATTTTATCAGTAAAACTCTGGGTATCCTGTTTGCTTCATGGTTGTTTCCCCATGCAAGACTTTAAATACTTCCTCTTTCAGTGTGCATTGTGATGCACTACATCTATACTTCCAGATATATTATATTTAATCCAGATTACAATTCATTGTTAACTTATATTGCATGCATTTACACCTGTATTCGTCCAATTATAAACATACCTGCTAATGTCATGCAAATTGGGCTCACATACCACATGTTCAGTGATCACACCTTGATTTGTTTTTTGTTCTGACAATTGGTCTAAAAAGCATCTTTTTTTTTCTTTGTTGATGATATGTTTCCTCGTGCTCAGTTCAATCCTCTCCATCCCTTTTTCTTCTGTGTAACTAGTGCACATCAGGATGCACAGAAAGGTGCCAGCAGATGCTGACATGAGACCGGCTTCATGCATTTATGGATGCGGCTCAGCCTCTATATCACTGTTATGTCTCATTCTCTATATTGGACAAGACCCGGCCCATAATGTGTTTACAGGAGGTTTAAATAGCTGCCTTCATTCAGCTGAGCCTCTTCCCCCCCATTCACTATTAGACAAGGACAGATGGAGCCTCTCTCTGCATGGTCTTTCACCAGTTTGTCTTTATGTTTCACTGCATTTCCGTGTGCTTCTCCTCTATCGCTATGCATTTTTATGTAAGTACACCTACCTGCCTACCTACTAACACCAAATATGGGAGAATGAGCAAATCAAAGTACAATAAAACACCTTCATCTTTGCAGGTATTTCCCTTCTAACCATCACCTGAGAGCAGTGGAGCTGTAATCTAGAGTCTGTGACATAAAAACATGTTTACCTCCGGTCCCCCTGTAAACACATTTCTTCAAATTAACTCCGTTGCTTCCCTTTTTGGAAAACAGAATCCTTATCAAAACCTTCCTCTGACAGCACATGTGAATACTAATGCAAGTATTCAAGCACGCTTGAGCCTGCTCCTGTATTTCTCCCCCCAAAAAGTCCTCCACCTTCCTGCTGTCTGTCTGTGTAACGCAACTGTCTGGGGTTGCATCAAACACACCGACGCGCACCCTTTCACCGTCTGCATCACTCTCTCTTTCCTGAGATGTCTGCGGCCCATCAACATCCATCTGTCTGGGACTTCTTTCTCCATCTCTCCGGTGCCGCATGACAGACCGAACAAAGTGTCAGTTAATCTTCTGTTGCTGATTTGGTATTACTGCTGTCAGTCTACATGCTGATCTTTGTCGACGTTTTATCCAAGACATTCAAAAGCATAAAGAAAGGAAAACATGAGGGCCAAAAGATCAGAGTTTGTGAAAGAGAGTAGGCGTGCACACAGGGGTGTTGCTAGATATTCTGGGCCTCAGAACGTGTAGCGATGTGCGCATCAAAAAGAAACCCCTTGTCACTCTAAACAACACCTGGAAAGTTGTTGTTTTTTAGTTGTACTCTGGTATGTTTGTGCAGCTTTTAGTGCGCTGTGTGGATGTGTATTTACTCAGCTACAATCTGTATCTCTTGTCTCCCATCTGTGTCCAGGCAGATGGATAGGTGCATTTTCTTCTCCAAAGGCCTTAACCTGAATTGTCTAGCAGTTAAGGATGCTAATTTAGAATTTTTCTTCTAACAGATAGCCGACCCTCGTTAACCGATCATTAACCGACAACATTAGTGCGTTGCATTCGAGCTGCTGTGGTTGAAGTGCCTAATAAGCCGCCCAGCTGCAACAATAAGCCGATGCAGAAACAGGTTAAATCCATCATTTAGGTGCAGTGTATGCACAAAACAGACAACTAAGTCCCCAGTTACTTTAGCAGCCACGATGCTGCGAGCATTGTCGTGGACACATGTAAACATTTTCCCAGTGAAAGTCTCCACTGCATCAGTTGCTTGTCGGGCATACTCTGTCAGGGTTTCCACTAGGCTTGGCGTGGTAGTTGGTGTTACCGGTGTTACACGGTGTTCAGGCAAACACCTATTACATTACTTACCCACCGCCCCCACCATCGTTTTGCTTTTATTTATAGAATAAAACTAATTTAGTTCATTTTCGTGTATCAATGCCTACATTCATTAAATTAAAAAAGAAACTGTATTTTGTAAAATACTAAGCGTGATATCAATACATAGTTGGACGAGGGACACTACAATTATAAACTGAAAGTGAAAGTGTCTGCTCCCTAGGGAGTCTCAGCACAGAGTAGCAGAGGTCAGCTTTCACACACTTAGGGGACAAGAGAGAGTTGTCAAAGAGAAAAGCAAAAGGGCCCTCTATTTTTTGGATTTAAACCCAACGCTTTGAGGGAACCATAACGTTAATGAGGCGATCTGTAAACTTTTGGTATGAAGCCGCACAGAGGTCACAGCCAGTGTGCGCAGCGCAATAGTACCAGGTGGAAACCAGCGCCCCTGCAGCGAAAGCTGGACCAGATAGGCCAGACACAGCCATCCAATGTTAAAGATCACAGTAAGCTCTCTACAAATATTGAGCATCATCTTTTCTTGTAAAATGTCCGGTGTAATCAGCAACACCGGAGTTGTCATGAGTTTATTAACTGGCGGGAAAATGTCCTCACCGTGGCATCCCTACTTTCCGCCAGTGTGTTGCAAGACCAGCGAAACGTCAGCTAGTGTCCGGTCGAGAGAGAGAGGGAGCGTTTGTGTGTGACGGTGAGTATGAAGTTAGCAGTACCGTTATAGCTGTGAACGTAGCAGTGCAGTGTGTGTACAGTTTATTTGTCAGTGAATAAATGTTACAACTCCTCAAGACCCAAGCCAACGTACAAAGTCTTGCTTGCCCGCCACCTGCTGATTACAGTGAAGGGGGTTAGCCCAGAAGTTAGCGACAACTTCAGCTCAGGCTCACTTAAGGTGGGTTGTTAAGGTGGACCAGCTATTTTCATTTTAGTGTCAAGCAGCTCCTCTGAGTTTTGCTCAGTTTGTTTTTTTGTTATTGTTTAACCGAAAGCATTAATCTGTCAAAATTCGTATTGTCGGTTAACGGTTAATTACCATCATCCCTACAGGCTGTATGACTGGAGGTGGGAAGACATATTCTAGATGGAAGCACAAACACTCAGGGAGCAAGATGAAGTTATGGCGGTGTACAGCCAGACCCAACAAATACATTTGTGCTGTAGTATTATCAGCAATTAGCAATTTACATACTGCATGATAAAATGATACTGCTGACTATAAATTACATGTACTGAGTGAAATTCCCGGACTCAACCGTCCCATAAACATTTTGAAGTTCCTTGAGGCAGAAAAGATTTTGTGTTGAAATAGCACATTTGATGAATAATTAATGCAGCAGCGTAAAGACTCATTCCATTTTCTTTAATGTGCTCTCTGATATAACTCTCATACATTTTGCATATAGAAAGCCTCCACATCCACTAATGGAAACATACCTCATTCGCATTTTATTTTTTGCATGTCAAAAGGTTCACTTAAAGCTGCTCTAATCAATATTTCTCTATTAATAATGGATCAAAGGTGAAACATAATGTAATTTGAAAGGGGTTGTTAGCGGTGCCAAACCCAGACAATTATTAATCAGCTCCGCAGTTCGCCTCAGCTCTACTCAGTGTTTTAGCATCTTTAGCCCAACAATTTTACTATTTTGATTCACTCTAACTCTTAACACAGATTTAACTTAACCACTTTAATTTGAAGTTACTAAATTCATATAAAAAATGTTTTTTTTTTAAATAATTAGCAACTTTTTTGGCATGTTTTTTAGTGACAACACTGGGGGATCAAGCATGAGTGTTAAAGGTTCCTATGGCCAGGATTGAAAACTATAGTGACAACTCAGTATGTGTATTACACCAGTGAGATACTGGAATGCCCCATAATGGATAATTCTTAGTGATATTCATATCCGTATCATGATTCTTATTAAAAAAAAAATAATGAATATTGCATGGAAATCTGAGAGAAAAATTACAATATGAAGAAAAAAATCAATATGAAATGAAAATCGGAGAATGTGTAATGAACATTTCAAAATATTAAATGAAACCTGAAAGTATAAGAGAATTTTACAAGACTGAATATATAATATATTCAGCAAGAAATTGCACCCTTGAGTCCATATCAGCTTTGCATTTGACACTGAAATTTCCTCTTTGTTCTTTTTTTTTGCTAAATTTGCTCCAACTCTATCAGCACTATCTTTCTGTATGCAAGCAGACAAGCATTTTCTCAATGCAGAGACAGATGACCAGTAAAGAAAAACCACCAATCATTAAAAGACATCATGTAATAGTAATGGATCTAAACTGCCTAATGGGTAGGAAAGATCCATGGACAACATAGGTTAATGTCTGCTGAATATGATACCCCCCCTTTTATCAGTAAGAAGAGTCAATGCCAGACTACAAGCGCCAACACAACCATTTAAAAATCATTTAAAACATATGGAGTGCTCTAGCAGCCCTTGTCTTTATTTGTCAGTGGTGAAAGATGTAGGGATAAAGTAAGAGTCTGCAGCAATGCTAGCAGCTCTGTGAGGCTAATTTCCAGCTGCAGTTATAAACTAAACACTATCTCCAACACAATTCTCAATTACGCTTCAAGGGAAACATATTTTTACCTGGATTACAGTCGCATTTTTAAAAATGTGGTCAACAGTATAAATTGAAACAAAATAAAAAACGCAACAAAACTACTTGGTTAGGTTTATTAAAAAGATATCATGGTTTGGCTTAAAATGACCAAATTGAAACAAAACACAAAAACGCAACAGAACTACTTTGTTAGGTTTAGTTTCAAATGGGAAACCAACAGCAGTCTCCTGGGCAAAAGTCCAGGGTTTGGTGACCCATCCGCCACCCCGACCTCCTCCCTACGCAGGCTTCCGTGGACTATCACTACAAACGTATTTGTGATACGTCAAAAACAAAATACATTTCCCTCGAAACGTAATTCATAATGCAGTTTCATTGTATGGGAAAGTAATTTTTAGGAGAACAGGCTGAAATCAAAATATTGAACTGATGATGCCGCTAGATGAAAAGTAAGTGGATCGTTATTGCAATTTATCCTGATGGCAAATGAATGTCTGTATCAAATTTCATTGCAATCCATCCAATAGTTGTTGAGACATTTTACTCAAAACCACAACAGTGGTAAAAGTACAGTAAAAGTCAAGGGAATCACCAAAGTTAGACTTCCTCCTCTGGTGACAATGAATGTCTGTACAGAATTTCATGGCAATCCATCACATAGTTGTTGAGATATTGCAGTCTGGAGCAATAAGTTGGATTGATTGACTGGCTGCCATCCCTAGAGCTATTTGACGCTTGTGTGGCTAAAAAAGCAGCAGGGAGGTAGAGAAAAAATGGATGCAGAGACAGAGTCTACAAGCACAAGTGGCAATGTGTTTGACCTCTAAAGGCTCTGATCTGACTTTGTAAATAAATAAATGTCGGGACATTGACAAAATTAGGGCTGCAACTAACGATTATTTTCATTGTCGATTAATCTGTTGATTAATTGATGAGTTGCTTGGTCTATAAAATGTCAGAAAATGGTGAAATCAATATTGATCAGTGTTTCCCAATGCTTAAGATGACGTCCAAATGATAATAATCATTTGAGTTACAGTCCATCCATTTTCAGCACCTTGTCTGGGTCATGGTGGTAGCAGGATAAGAAAGGTAGCCCATACATGCTTCTCTCTAGCCAGCTGCTCCTGGGGGACCCCGAGGCGTTCCAAGGCCAGGTGGGATATGTAATCCCTCCAGCATGCTCTCGGTCTGACCCCGAGGCCTCTGCCCAGTTGGACGTGTCTAGAAAAACTCTAAAGGCCGGCGTCCAGGAGGCATCCTTATCAGACGCCTGAACCCCCTCAACCTACTCCTTTCAACATGAAAGAATATCAAAACAATCTCCCCTTGGAGCTTCTTAACAAAATGTCTGAAGGTGAGACCAGCCACCCTGCGAAGGAAAGTCATTTCGGCCGCCTGTTTCCACAATCTCGTTCTTTTGGTCGCTACTTAAAGCTTATGATGACCATAGGTGGAAGTTAGAAAGCAGATCAAACAGTAATTCAGGCTCAGCTCCCTGTACACCAAGACAGTCCAGTACAGTCCGAACTAATCCGCCTGTCAAACTCCTTTAAGTGAGGCAGCAACTCACTCCTAAACTAAAGTGGGAAGTCCAGGTTTCCTGGCAGAGTATAATGGCCACAAGCATGGAGGTAATTCCTCTCATGCCAACTGCTTCACACAAGTGCTGCACACAAAATGCAAAACACTTGCTAATCAGGTTCTGCAGTTAGTATTTTCTTCTCAGTTTATATCATAGTAAATTGAATATATTTGGTATTCCCTTAGGTCTCTGGGGATTTAAAAAAAAATGTTGACACTTTAAATCAGGGCTGTCAAAGTTAACGCGATAATAACGTGTCAACGCAAATTAGTTTTAACTTATGTTTTTCACTAATGTCTTTAACGCATTAAGGCAATCAATCTTCCGGAGGTTGTAGCGAGAAAAACTTGCATTGCCTTTTTCAAAGGGGTCCCTTGACCTCTGACCTCCAGATATGTGAATGAAAATGGGTTCTATGGGTACCCACGAGTCTCATACATGCCCACTTTATGCTAATCACATGCAGTTTGGGGCAAGTCATAGTCAAGTCAGCACACTGACACACTGACAGCTGTTGTTGCCTGTTGGGTTTGAGTTTATCATGTTATGATTTGAGCATATTCTTTATGCTAAATGCAGTACCTGTGAGGGTTTCTGGACAATATTTGTTATTGCTTTGTGTTGTTAAGGGATTTCCAATAACAAATATATACATACTGTACATTTGCATAAAGCAAGCGTATTTGCCCACTCCCATGTTGATAAGAGTATTAAATACTTGACAAATCTCCCTTTAAGGTACATTTTGAACAGATAAAAAAAGTGTGATTAATTCGCCATTAATCGCCATTAATCATGGACAATCATGCAAATGTTTCGATTGATCGACAGCCCTACTTTATAAACAAAACAATGAGAAAATAATCAACATCTCATCCATAAAACTTTTAGATCTGATAACCAGGATGCAATCATGAAGGACCGTGATGACATCACACAAAATCAACAAACCACGGCATGAATATTTCATTACTTTGATGAGTAATTTGAGACACAACATCCCACTGCAGTCATTTCAGGGTCCCTTCTCTGTAAGCATGTTTGGAGTGGTTTCTTCCACTCTGTAGCTTTTCCAAAACTGGGAACTGGATGTTGTTTTTTTTGGACACACAACAAATCAAGTCAGCGCTGGAACATGTTGTCAGTTCATTATAGTACTACGCCAGGTTCTCTGTCTTCCTTTCTCCTTGTTAAAATGATCTACTGCAGCATTTGTCTGCTTTCTTCTGGAGTAAATTATCTGTGTGAATACTTCGATTGTTGCATCTTGTCGTGAACATATGAGCCAGTTTAACAGCAGAAAAGTGACAGACATTATTAGGTGAACTCATGCATCTGGACGTCAAAGAGAGAGAGAGAGAGAGAGAGAGTCTAGCGAGCCATGAAAAACACCCGTAGATTACTGTGTGTTCATCCATCTGAAGCAGATAAAGGTCCATTCAACGACATAAAATATTTACATGTCATTGAGTGAGTTTTTTACATAACTCCCCATAGAAACTCTCTGCTTATTTGCCCATGCAGCTCAGAGGATTTGACTGCTATGACAATACAAAAAAATATCAAGGATAGTGGAGGAATTTGAATTAATGCATGGACTAAGACTTCTCTGCACTGGTTTTGGGAAAATATGAGAGAGAACATGCATTATGCAGCCCCAATCTTCATAAATATACACCACAAATTCACTTATACCCAATTCAATCACTACATATATTCTGATGGAAATGTAGGCCCAAAGATAATTATATGTTTAGCCATACAGGCACTATCAGGGGGGGATGCAGAGAGAGGAGAGACCTGTCAACATATATTTGTTTCAGACCTCCATTTTACAGTATTTATGCGATATAAATATTGAATAATGCACAGCAGTGGGCGCATTCTTTCAACAGTTAAATCAAGTGAGCTTTCTTGAGCTACTTTTAGTCTCAAAAGACTAATTTGTGTTCATAAGGTTGTGGCTTGTATTTAGCCTTTATATCCCAGTGAATAAGTGATTTCTGTTGTTTGTACATTGAATAAAGGCACCATGCCCTTGCCTATTATCAGCCAGTCTGTGCTCATACTTCACCATTATGAAAACTGCTATGAAATAGAACCCATTATGAACTCTCGTCTTTAATAGACATTTAAATGACGGTTCAAGGTTCATTTTTTCGTTATACAACACAGGGTTGCACAATGAAATGCAGGTAGCAGTCCCTTTCTGCTGCACACACAAAAACAAGTTATTATGGTGGAGTTCAGAGGATAAGTTGAGGAGTCTTAGTGATTCTTCTTCTTCTTCTTTAGTGCTTTGATGAATACAATAGAGTTGCCAGTAGGGGTGTGAATCTTTTTAATATCTCACAATTCGATTTAGATTTTTGGGATCACGATTCGACTCAAATTGATTCCTGATTCAGCACTTGGGGGTGCTAATTTCAGGATGTTCTCCAGTCTGATGTGCGCCAATAAAGGGCGGAGTGGCAAGTTATGGCATGAAAGCAGAGTGAAGTGTGTATAAGGTTATGGAGTTCTCTTGCAATTATGTAAACCCACAAAGACAAAAGGTAATAGTCAGTGGTCTCAGTAATTTCAAGAATAATAATTCAAACAAAAAAATGAGGACATGCACATTTAAATTTCACAAAGGGATATAATGACAGAACATTACCTTTAGATTGTCGAACCACTGGGACATAACACTTTATTACAGTCCATTATTAGAAAAAGGGCAATAAATCAGGTCATCTTTAATCAGTAAATTGTCTGAAGGCTACTATTAGCAGTAAGTTCCTCTGAGGGGTCATAACCTTTAATAGAGAGGCTGAAAAGGAAACTCAGCCAGCTATGACCTTTCTGTCATCACTTGAATTAGCTGCTTCCTGCCCACTGAACAAAGACATGCAGGCAGAGGGTGACACCGAGCCAATGACAGCCATGCTTTCTACAGAAATTATGTCCGTCATAGAGGTCCGTAAGTCACACTCGGTCACAGCTGAGGGTTCAGGGTGCAATGCAACCACTCACATTAATCTACTGGCTGATAACCCATTCCCAGGCTGGCTGCTATTGGTCATATTCAAGTGACACATTTCTGGTTGCGTCACGTGTGGCGATAGCTCCAAGATTAGCCTCCTGCCGCCACCAGCAGCTATGTCATGTTGCCATATCTGGAGGTTTGCCCGTGAAACTCAATCACAAGACCTCTGAGAGTCTGTAGGTGAGAAGAGACGCTGATAGATAAGTCAACCACTGGAACAAGTCGTTGCTCTATTCATAGCCCGCACCGTCCGGCTCGACGAGATTAGTGAAGGTTGCGGATGCTTGGCTGTAAAATCAAGCCAGCTGTAAAACGATCAAACTGTGCTGAGTGACGGATGACCCCCTGAGATGAATAAACAAGGTGCCTGACTGATTCGGCTTAGCAAAGCTGGTTTGGCACACTGGGCTTGTGAAGCATCCTCATAGGGATATTAACCTGGCTTTTCACTCGGGGCCTGAGTATTTTTAGCAGCAGAAACAATGAGGGGACAAGAAGTAAACACATTATCTCTGACCTCTTCCGAGAGATTTGTCCATCACGTGGCAAAAAAACAAACTGCACTTTTGAAAGAAAGTGGAGCTCTTGGAGGAAAAGAAAATATTTGATATCGTGCTTTATGAATTCATGTTCTCACAGACCCTCAGACAGCCGAGGTGCGTTGTCTAAAAAAAAAAGAACACCTCTAATGAATCTATCAGATGTTTCAGCTCCAGATGTACAAACACCAACCAGATGGACGGCCTTCATCCAGTCAATCTCAGCGCGGCGAGCTACTTACTGCGCGTCACAGACAATGAGAACATGTGAAAAACACTTATCAATAGTGTCTGCCCACACAACATCTGCCTCTGGTATAGACATGAAAGGCACGTACATTCAGCAGACACAGACATAAATAACCACAGTTACAGCTATACAGCTAAGCACAGTGAAAAGTGTAAAAAGCTAAAAAGTACAGATGATAAATCCACCTGTCTTTTTTACTTCCAGTAGAGATTTACACCAGTGACTAAGCAAAAGAAAGTGAAGTTCATGATATCTGGAGGAATGAGCTGAGTTTGAGATGAGTGCTACAGCTTCTCCAGGCGATTTCTGAACTTCGTCGTTACCGCTTATATGGCTGTGCCTATAATAACCCAGTGGCACAATGTACTCAACCATTAAAACATACAGTTCCCTGTTATTCCCTCAGGGAAACAGCAGAAAGGACTTTTTCCTCAGTCTACAATTTCTCAAAGTGAAACTTAAAGCTGCAACGGTCATTATTTTTATATTAACAATGGATGAAACGACTATGTACAATGTAAAAGGGTTGATTGAAGTGACAAACCCACATACAATCATCAATAATCAAACTGTTTTTTCAGGTGTTGCAGCGCACAGCTTTACTGTTTCAGTTCAGTCTCACTGCTCTCATCAGAATCATTCCAGCAGCGCCAGGCAGCCGTTTACAGGAAAAAAGCTCTGATAAACCCATTTTACACTACTTGCCCACGACCAAATAGCTCACATGAAGTTAGGAATGTCATAAGAACCAAAATTTAGAATACGTGACTGTATTTGTTTTTCTACAGTACCGCAGATACCGTCAGGGCTCAAGACTAACGGCACCCTGTCGTTCCGGGGATAATAGAAAATGTGTTTGGGACGCAGTAAACTACTACTATTAACGTATCGCAGCCTTTTGTTCCCCCATAATGCTTCATTGTGAACAACAAATCTGTGTTGAAATTGGCAGGATGAGAGCTAGTTAACGTTAGCTGTTAGCAGCCGGTAAACAGCACTGTCCTGCACGGCGCTGACAGCAGACAACGTTGACGGGAGGTGCCGTTGATTTACATTATGATGCGTTCAGGCTCCATTCAAAAATTTGTACTGGACGAATGGAAACTATAACTTCATCATGATGTGTTCAAATGTCATCTTGTAAAATTTAGTTTTTTTTGCGAGAAACTTGGATTTATACAGGTGTTTGAAGGAGATGTTTACACAGCAATATAAAATAGATAATAGAGAGGGAATTATGACCTGTTTAACTTCCTAACAAAAAACAATATGCAAACGGTAGTAGAGGAGTCGATGTTGAAGTACATAAGATTGGCATCGTATTGGTATCGACTACTAAATTTCTGGTATCGTGACATCCCTAGATAAAGTAAGCGACTAGATGAACATGAATTTAGCTGCTTAGGAGCCAGATATTTCGCTCAGGAGACAAAGACTTGTTTATGCTGCCCCCAAGTGGCCAAAAATCAATGAATGCAGCTTTAAGTTTCCATGACACCAATTTGCAAACTCGTTTGGCAAAAATTGTATAGTGAGAGCTGGAAAAAACCTTTTCAGTGTCAGTTATTTACACTCAAACACCATTATTAGACTGAGGACAGTATTGTGGTGACAGGAAACGACTGGAAAGTAAAATAGAAGAACGACAGGCAACAAGGGTCCCTGGTCGGACCCAAACCGGGATGCTGCCAACACATGCCCAACGTCCTGAAACCCAGGACACCACATATGCCGACTTTACTTTTCCAATAGGCGTTAAAGTTTGCTGAATACAGTGCCATGCTGAAAAGAGTGCACGGTGCCATGGAGGCTTGAAGAATTGGCTATGCAGAGTAGGGTATCCATGGTGACACCGTAACCTGTGGTGACAGGTATCTGTTGGCAATTGTACCAGCTGCTGTTGTTCAGTTCGACTCTCTCCACAGAGGTCTCAATACAGAAAAACTGAAGATCTCAGCTGCGCCAGCTGTCAGCTCGATGTTACACACACACACACACACACACACACACACACACACACACACACACACACACACACACACACACACACACACACACACACACACACACGATCATGCAACCAAGCAAACTGAGCCACACAGGCATACATAAACACAAACACACGCCTACAGGCTCTCTTTGTGGCGTCTGTATCACACTCAGCCACATGCACTTCTGCATGTGACAGTGAAACAGCCGCACGTCTTCTGTGCCAGTAGTGACGACTTATCAAATCGACACCTTTCTGTGAAAACAGGCTTAAAGCAGACAGTGAAACCACTCGGCCTGCTTTTCTATATACTGCGCTCTGAACGGGCTGTTTGTTAACATTCTTGTACAAAGAGGCCGGTTGCAGATTTTATGGTATCGGGCCATTTATTGAGACAGCAGAAGCTGTGTGAATGAGATTGCTGGTGTGAAACTGCCTCATTTGTACAGCTTTAGCAGAAGCAAAGAGGGGAGGGAGATCTCCACAATGCTGAAAGGCTACAGTTTTCATTGACAATATAATAAAGAGCCTACTCACTGCTCTGTGCTGTGGAGATATTGAACACAAATAAGACAGGAAGGAGGCATTATCTTACCAGCAGAGATGTAAAAACTGCATTTCTGCTGGAGGCCGATGCATGGGGTACCCCTCTTACGTTACTTTTGGACGTGTCAGGGACGACGTGTCAATATATACACTCGTAACGTGCATAAACAACTTCTGTTTTCACAGGAAGTTAGGTTTAGGCAACGCAACCACTTAGTTAGGGTTAGGAAACTGTCGTGGTTGGCGTTAACTTCAACAGCAACAGCGACAGTGGTCTCCTGGTTGAAACTGGGAGTTGTCCGTGTTTTCGTCTTAGAACTTTAACCCTTTCAAAGTATGTTTAGCGGGGCAGTTAAGCATAACAGTTGTGCATTTTGCGATAAAAGCAACACATTTGGCACAGATGTAGGTTTATATGTTATGAAAAGATATAGATATTGGGGCACTGAAAATTTGGCCCCTGAGGGTGGCCCCAAATAGATGCTTAATATTCCTAAGTGTTGCACAAAACTGATTTCGTCTTAGATTTTGGATATCGTAATATTGTAGTATGCCATACGTGTTGTCTTCTCCTGGTTTTAAAGGCTTCATTACAATAAAGTGATGTATTTTTCTGAACTTACCAGACTGTTCCGTAAATATTTTGTGAAGGCACCAACCCTACAATATCGTCGCAATATCAATATTGAGGTATTTGGTAAAAAATATTGTGATATTTGATTTTCTCCATATCGCCCAGCCCTACACTGCGGGTGGGTTTACATTGAAGTTAGTTGAAAGCCCGGTTTGTTACATACTGTCACTTAAGGGTGCCATTGAAAGGGAATTCTGATGAATCCTAAACTCACTAATGAAGGTTATTAAAAATGAGGACTACTAAGAAAAGGAAAACGTAGTTTTAGCGTCAGAACTTGGCGAAATGTAATAAATTCCCAGCTGGGATTGACATTTAAAAATGAGGCTCCTCTCACAAAACATCACTATGTGATCTATTCAGAGCGTATAATTTTAACTTCCTGTATTACCCTGATAAAACATATTTTTGGCTACTCACACGAGTGGTACCACATCCCCACTAACATTTTACATTCATAAGGTCACTTTCTCTTTGATATTTTATATTGCATGCAGGTTTTCGGATACTTCATTCTTATGCTCTGGACGCCCTGTGCCTATTTTAACAACCTATTGTTGTGAATTCACAATGAGTCCACCTCGATAACAGCACAACTTTGCCACACGCTCTGCTTTTATCATAGTAAATGATGCATTCACACTCTCACACACACCGACACAAACGTGGATGAAACGTGCTGCGTACCATCCAGAAAATATCAATGTTCATTTCAATCTCCTATTCATCATTAGGCATCTCCTGTCCATCCACGCCAGCTCATGTTTACTTATAGGTTGAACAAGAACAGAGTGCATTCTGGCCTGAATCGTGTCATCAGTATTCATTACATCGGTGACAAGCAGAAAATTCCTCCCCAGCCCCCTTCTGTCATTCCCCCCGGGCCTCTGGGAATCCACTGAAGGTTAATTTATTTAAATCCTTCATCCACTCATCTCTATTCCATTAAACTCTACTAATAAATCTTTGGTTTGCCATGTAATCTGTTTCCTACTGTCAAAGGCCCCACACTCAGCTGCATTTCGCACGTATGCTTGTGGAAAGACAACATGGCAGCAGATAAGGTCACATTAAAATCAGTAGATGTCATGATCTGTGTGTGTGTGAGTCTGCAGACGTGTGTGTAACTGTTCACACACACGTCTACCCTTTGAATGTGGCCAAAAAGCCTGCTTTAATTAACGTAAGTGCAGCTCATGGTGGGGGGTAATAAAATCAAAAAGCCGAACCCTCTCAGAGCCCCGAGCAGCTCTAGAGTCCCACAGGTCCCGTAAAGTCTAAGCCTGGTCTGAAACTGAATTTCCCATCTGCCCTCTCTCCTGTTTTTATACTATAATAAAGAACCCAGTCATACCTCTCTGACCATGATAGCGTCGATTAGTCCGAGGTACAAGGGGACCTTGACTATATGGACAGGCGCTGTATCATTATTACAGCATGTCATGTCAGCGTTACACAGATGCTGTTATGATAATGGCTGTTAAAAAGCTCAGCTGTTGGTTTAATAGTGGGTGAAGCCGTTTGCAGTCTGTTGGAGGGGACGTCTCATTGAAGTCAATGCGGTTTTGATGTTCAATAGGGTTTGTTAATGAGAGAAACGGAGGAGTTATGACCAGAAACCTGGCTCCAAAGGACCTCAGCGCTGATAGAGAGAGGTCAGTGCACATGTCTGAGGTGTATGAGTGTCTGATGCCAAATTCAGAATATCAGCCCGATAATGTCCTGACCGAAAATGACCTTTGGGTGTGATGTTTGCTTGTTATGTTAAGATGCATAATCTGGGACGACTCATGACAAAAAGATGAGCTTGTCTGAATTGCCTTCTTTCACCAACGTTTTCTTTTTTCATTGACTAACCTAGGGGTGGGGGAAAAAAAATTGATACAGCATAGTATCACGATATTTTGCGTGGCAAAACTGTATCGATAGACGGACGTCAAGTGTCAAGAAGATACTGGTATCATATGAAACTAGAATACCTGAGGAATCAATTGGTATCAACCATATCATGTTAGCTTGTCGGGAAGAATGCTAAAAAAAAAACGCTTCAAATTTACGCTATATTTTGGCGAGGAAAAACTGGTATGGCCATTTTCAAAGGGGTCCCTTGACCTGTGACCTCGAGATATGTGAATGAAAACTCTGAGATGAACAGAGTGAAACCTGTATCTTATTATATAAAACAGATGTTGACAAGCTGCATATGCTCAGCATATTGCAAAATGTTGAAAATCCCAATAAGATCGTATTGTGAGTATCATGATAATATCATATCGTGGGACCTCTGGGGATTCCCACCCCGTGTAGCACTGACCACAGCGTGGCGACACGGTAATACGAAACAGAAATGATCTTTTATTTAGGTAAACCATTTGACCACAACCCTCCGAACAGGAGCATTATACCAAGTTAAAGGTACACTGTGAAGTTGTGATTGCTGGTAGCAATGTTTTGTTTGTGTTCAAGCATGCAGGCAACACAAACATGCTCTCTTTGTTGCATCTTTATCACAGACAGCCACATGCACTTCAGCATGCAACAGTGAAACAGGCTCACGTCTTCTGTGCCAGTAGTGACGACTTATCAAATGGACACCTTTCTGTGAAAGTAAGCTTAAGGCAGACAGTGAAACCACTCGGCCTGCTTTTCTATAGACTGTACTTTTTGTACGGACTGTTTGTCAACATTATTGTACAAAGAGGCCGGTCAAGGCAAGGCGATACATATTCCTGCTGCTGGTTTTAGAAATGTAGAAATGTGCCAAAGAAGAAATGATCCAGCAAGAAGACCACAAGCTAACAAAAATGGATGTAAACAATGTACAATTTCAAATAAAAAAAACAAACTGGCTTTCCAAATGGTTCATGAGGAAGGAAATACATTCACCTTTTCAACATCTGGCTAGATTGCATCCTGAATTTCCATCAACCTCAAATGCTTCTTGGATGCATTTATATCTATTGTTGAAGAGGACTTCAAGAATGATTTGGATGGAGTTGTGAAGACATGGCAGTTGGAATTTGTAAATATTGCTCTACCTTAATCCCTCTGCTGCCATTTCCCAATAGGAAATACTATACAATACTTCTTTTACAACTACCCCCTCTCACGTTCTGTTGAACTTAAGTTAATGTAGAAACTTTGGTTATTTCATTACATATATTAAACAAGCTGCCAGTACGTTGCCATATTATAATTTTCTAAAGAGTTTTCTCCATTTAACTTTAATGTGAGTTAAAGTTAAGTTAAATATTACCATTTCCTTCATTCACTCTGACTTTACTCTGTTGGATTGATGTTCTATAACACTTCAATTTCCTGTTTCAAAGTGGTTTCTTGTTCCTCGACTTTTTCATATATAGACAGAGAATGAAATGATTTCTCCTCTCAGAAATTCTACTCAAAGGAAAGATGTCCACTCTCCTTTAATATAACTGTCAAATTCCGCATGTTTAAATAGAAATGTATTAAAGCACCGCCTGGTGATCGGTTTGAGTGGATTTTTTTTTTTATTTCTAATGAGTAATACATGAGTGTGATCATTGACAATAATGAGGTTAAGTTCTACAGTAATTTTGAGATATTCAATTTAATGGAGTTCCTAGTCTAAAAGAAGTCAAAGTGTGAATATAGACAATGTATTTCTATTTCTATTTATCTTCATTCAAGGCTCTCGAAGGGCAAATACTGCTGCTGGAATAATGCTTCTTCAGTGTTTGCTCGGGACCAATTGTTAACTCATAATAACAGAGTGGGCAGAGTACTGGCAGAGACAGAAGTCATGATCACTTTACGATAGACTGACATAAGTTTAATTGGACAACGGGTGTCACAAGGGCAATTTAACATAGAAAAACACTAGAGTGAAAGCAAATCTAAGTGAAACATACAGTGCATCTCTTCTGTTTAAAACCTCATGCTTTTAAATTATGCTCCAAGGTTTTTTAAAATGCTGGCCTCATTCAAAATATACTCCAATTCAGCATACAGTAAAGCAAAAATGTCACACAAAGATGTCAAATATCCACTAAGCTAGCACAAACTTCTAGAATTACCACGTGTCTCTCACATTACCCACCATACATGTAACACTACCTCTGCTTTTCATTTTTTCCTATTGCTGTGTCCACTGTTTTCAGTTGCATCCATTTCTGTCACATCAGCCACATAGCACCTACGCCCTTTTGAACATCTAACAAACATCAATATAAATGCGACATCTAATACAACTTCTTCACTTTAGAAATGGAAAATAATGTCACTAAGACATCCATCATATTAAATACACCAGTGATATGGACAACACCAAACAAATTCCATTATGCTGCTCCTCCACACCCATCACTCACAGGTGTTTTGGCTGATTACGCCTCTTCTCAGGGCTGACTGGGCTGATATATGTAAAAATATGTATAAATCCTGCTTGATTGACATCTTTCTTATTCTTCAGTTGTAAAACTGGACTTGCATGTCAATTGATATCCACACATCTTATTACTGTAATAGAGTAATATTTTCGTAAAGCACTCCGAGCAGCCTGACTGGTGCTGGCTTTTTGAGGCCAATACCAGTATTGATATTTGAGACTTTAAAAAATGTAATAACTATAAATTGTCGGATTTTTTATTTTTTTACATAAATTCTAGGACTGCAACTACAGCCTGTGTCCAAAATGAAATCTTTGACTCACCGGCCAAGTGGATGGGTAGATGAAAAAATCAACCGGGCTAAGTGTATTTTTTAACGGCCAAAATAATAAACTGCCTTTTTGTGTCACTTTTGTTTCAGTACATTTCATTGAGATAATGAAGTATTATGTTGAATACAAACTAAGAGAAAAGGCCAGAGCTAAATTTGAAGCAAAATAATTTAAATATATTGATGGTTAATCAATTCAAGCTTGAATACTAGGCTTGGACGGTTTCTATTTTTTCCATACCTTCCACGATTCTCGATACCACGGTAAAAACATTAATAAAACAATAAATCCCATGTAGCCTACTTCAACATACACTCCTTTATTACCATTACTGGTTTTTGTAATGGATTTATTCAAGTTTCTCGCCAAAAAATATATTTTGCAAGATTACATTTGAACAACTCACGATAACGTTAGAATACCTTCGCCCAATATCCATTTTTACTGAATAGAGCCTGAACGCACCATAATCCAATGCCAACTCCAGTGTTGAAATCACCAGGACAAGAGCTAGTTAATGTTAGCTGCTAGCACTTGGCGGACACTGACTACAGATAATTTCACAATTAACTGATTAATTTGATTTTGTTTGGTCTGTAAAATGTCAAAAAACTGTTAAAAATAAATAAATTAATTGATATCCATGACAATTTCCCGAAGCCCAAGGTCCCATTGAAATGCTTGGTTTGTCCAAACAACAGCCCAAAACCTAAAGATACCCAGTTAAGAAGACTCGAGACATTTGAGAAGCTGGAATTAAATGTTTGCCATTTTAATTAACTGATTAATCAACTAATTGATTCAGCTCTAATAAACATAACAATTATACAATCATTTTAGATAAGGGTCCATTAAATTTGGCTACTTAAGTTTGGTAACCAAGATATTTAATAATTGGGAATTTTTTTTCATTTGTCAGCGCTCCCTGGTGGACAAACCATGTAATTGCAATATATCTTTGGCATTTGTGTACTGCCGAAGTAATTTCTAAATATGTGTGATGCACAACAATTTTTTTTTTTTTTATTGTTTTACAGCTGTTTTTTTTTTGTGGTTGTGTGTGTGTATACGAGAAAAAGTTTTTCTGGGCCAGAAAGCACAACATGACTTACAATTTCGACAGCAGCCAAAACCGCCACAGTCCAGTACTATTCCTGTGAGCTTGGCTGGGCCGCCCTGCAGCATGCCACCAGCACTGCTGCTGTTGTTGTTTGACTTTGCCTTCACCAAAGTCCTAATCCCTCTCTTTAGCATCTCCCTCTCTGGACCCTTCATGGCATTTCTCTCCAATCAGGCAGGAGGCACAATAAGCTTAAGTTATTTTTTCCATACGAGTGTGATGATTACGTATGATGGAATCTGAATCCGAATGAATTATAACCCCTGAGCGATGACACAAGGGAGGGCTTTGGTGCCAAAAGCCTTCTTTCAAAAGAAGAGGCTTTCTCCTTTAAAGCTATTCCAGTATGCAGTTAGTGAATAAGCTTGGGGAGAAGGATCGCCAGATGGCTGCTCAGAGCTTTCCCTTCTGCAGACCTAACAGAGATGCTGTGACATTTCATATTCAGGGGTGTTTTATTTTACACCCCCACTTGACTTTATGTTCTGATAACAATCTTCACACTAGAAAATTAAAACAATAAGAGAAAATGATTGTAAAACAAATTGCAACCAAGAAAAATTATTAAACAATTCACACCACTTTTTTTAGAACTGAAACAAATCGATTAACAATATTATAGTTATTTCTTCAAAGAATTAGAGTATTTTCTGCTTTCCTCTATTTTATATGATTATTATTATTATTATATATATCACATTGAATATCTTTGGATATTGGACTGTTGGTTGGACAACTCTAGATGTCTGCAGATGTCGGCTTGGGCTCTGGGAAATTGTGATGGACATTTTTCACTCTTTTCCGATGTCTTACCAAATAATGAATTAATTAATTTAAAACAATAATCAACAGTTTAATAGATAATGGAAATAATCATTAGTTGTAGCCCCAGTCCGGTGAAATGAAATCAGGAAACATTTGAGTTAGGAGACATAATATTCCTGCAATTTAAACAGTAATGGCTTTTATTCAGCATGCTTTTGTTCATAAGTTATATGATGATGTATCAGCGTTGACCTCAGTGCAGACATTAAGCTTTTACAGCCAGTTATCTTTCAGGCAAGTAGATGAGATGTTTTACTTGCCCAATAGCCAAACTTACTTGTCCGAAATGGAAAATGTAGGCCTGTTCAAAAATAAATAAAATCAACAGGGATTTAAGCAATTATTAAAATGTATTAACATACAAAACATACAATTAAGATGCTCTCCTCAAAGCCATTGACAGAAACAGTAATTTTACCTTACTGATCATTTTAAAACGTGCTTCATTCAATCTCCACAGAAACAAAATAAAACTCATCAAAACTGTCTTGGTCAGTCTTTCCACTGTTTCAACAATCATCAACGCTGGTTGTTTTCTAGAGAAGCTTGGCATCAGTAGTTTTAAGTATGTATTATTATAACCTGCTTAGAGCTAGTGTTAGGAAGTTAAACAGGTCATAATTCCCTCACTAATATCTATTTATATTGTGAAAACATCTCCTCCAAACAACTGGATTTATTTAAGTATCTCTCCAAAAACTAGATTTTATAAGATTAGAATTTTGAATTGCATTATGATCTACCTTCGCCTAAAGCTAACTTTTATTGAGCAGAGGTTGAACGCACCATAAAGTAACCCAATGGAACATCTGTTAGCTGTTAGGTGCCTTATTTACATGGGAAAAGTTTGCTTTCATGGATTTCTGACAGAAAGCCCTTCTGAAGGGCTGAGGAAACAGACCTACTTGGTTATGTTTAGGAAAAAATCATGGTTTGAGTTCAATAAACCCATTCTGGGAGAAAGTCCAAAAGGCAAACTTCTCCCGTGTGCGGACTGCGCTGCCCACCGGCTGCTAACCGCTAACGTTAACTAGATCCCCTTCAGCCAATTTCAACACAGATTTGTTGTTCACAATGTAACATTATCAGGGACGCGCTCTGGGTGCATTTGTAAATAGTCACTCGGAGCGCCAGAGTGCACTCTGGCACAAACTGGACCATTGGTAAATTTGGAGCGCTGTTGAAATGTAACGTTAACGTTACGTTACTTATTCAGAGCACCTCACTCTCAGAACTGCATGAGGCATTCCACTCGGCCGAAATACAGAGTTTACTTGCCCCAGGAAGAAGTGCAAGCGTTAACGTCGAGCCCTGGACCTCATCAGTAACTGAATCAGCATTGAGTGCAGCTCAGTCTACTTGTGGACAGACAAAGAAGCGCAATCATTTATTTGATTTATTCAGATGCCCTGAATTTCCACAAGTACATGCTGAAGCAAAGCAGTGAGTCATTTCATTTCATGACAGCAAGAACAGAGAGCAAGCCGAATCATTATTAAAGTAGCTCTGTAACAAAGACAAATAAACCAAATGGCGTGTTGTTCAGTGAATCTGAACTGCTGCGGGACAAACAGATGGCTTCCTTGACGAAGTGGTCCACATTGTCCTCATATTTTCTATTATCAATTTTTAACATTTCAAACACCTACAGTATGTCAGTTGAACAGTGGAGGCTACAGTAATAGGGATAAACTACACATTGCATCAGCCAGCCTGAGAGTGTTTGTTGTGACAACAGGAAGAAGTAATCCTTAGTCTACTTTTTGAGCTTAAATGAGGTCCAAAACCAACCAAGGCCCCCTGTGTCGTTCAACCGAAAACCTCTCACAAACAAAGAGATGATGAATTTGGATTCTCAGCACCTTTTGGCTTCACCACTTTCCAATAGTCTCCTCCACAGTCTGTGAATTGGGTGCTTCCTCTGCTATCCTCCATTTCCTCTTGTTGTCATTTTGACCCGTTGGAGGAAATGCATGGCTCAAATGCAGTATGGTAGCTCAAAAAAGAGACCACTTAAGCTCGAATTCTCGGCTGTTTGCACTATTTCTTGCTTTTGGAAAAGAGGATAAAGATGGATAACAAGGGCAAAAGCTTGAAACAGACCTCAGCGTGGAAATCTATTACAATTTCACCACAAGCCAGACGAATGGCATTTGAATTGATGGCCACACTCGCAGGATGGCAAGGAAAGAATCAACCTTTCAAGACAGGAAATGACCCGGTCACAGACACCATTACCGCAGTAAAGGAGAAGGATAATCAGCCTGTCCATAGATTACAATTTAACGGCTGAGGTAAAAGCAACCGAGCCAGTGAGAGCTAATTTAGCCAACATTACAAAGGGCTGTGCAACACTAATATTTTGCACCTTCAATGTCCCCAAACTCGATGGTGGGGTTCACACCCTGTGATTGAATGGAGTGAAATGATAATAGCTGTCATCAAGGCTAGTCTGACATTTCACACCTGCATAATTAGATTCGTTGGACACAACAGAGTGCTTCAAACAGGCCCAGGATCCAGAGTTGAAAAGCTGGGTTATTTCACTCAAGTGATGTTCAGTTTAACAATTGAGTTGAAAGATATAGTTTGTAAAAACTGTCGACAGTGGGCCAAAAACCTTGCAAAAAATCTATTAGAATATATTCAATAATGAAGTAAGCAGCCCACTAGTTCCACATTAAACACGGTTTCTTACATGCGGTGGATCTGGGATAATGTACATCAGTGCAGTGCTACCGATTTGTGGAGACATTGCGGAGAGATTAGCAAGGACTTCTTATTATGAGGGACTGACCCTACTGACACCCAGACATGTTCAGCCTTCTAAACAGCCTTCTTTATAACCCACCTGTCCAACAGCAGCTGGAAAATAGTGAGGGCTATTTCTGTGTGTTGACCCAAAGAAAACCCTTCACATTGTCTACATTTCTGGACCACCTACTGTGTAGTTGATTTGACCTCCAGCCACAAAAACTGGAAAAGGGTAACGGGGGAATCACAGTCGACTACAACAGACGTTTGTGTTATTCTCCTAAAGACAGTCTGGCCTTAATTACTAGGAAACATTTGCCAACATTACCAACTACAAACAACATGAGGACAAAAATGTATTAAATCAAAAATGATTGTTGCCTGTTTTCATTCAAATGAGGTAGACTATATTTACTGAATGAATGTGACACTGTTTGCAGTAGCAAATGAATGTAAACAAATGAACATTGAAGCAGGATTTTCAAAGGCTTTCTGAGGTAAATGACGAACACATCCAGTTAGATTCAAATTAGAGCAAAAACTACTGAGATGTTCATGAGGGAACACATTTGTATATCTGCTATACATCATTACTATATTATGTATAATTAGGGATGCACCCATTCCACCTTTTATCTTCTGATAACTGTTCTGATATCTGCCAATTATTTTTATGTAAGACAACATGAGGCAAGGCATTGATGTGGCACTAAAAACTGAGTCAGCAGCCAGGACTGAATGAATAAAACACTGAACAGACTGATAACAAAAACACTGAATTTTGTGACACTGACAAAAAAAAACTGTTTAATGTGGATTTGTCATGTAATGGCCAATCCATTTAAGAGATTCAAGTACTCAACCCATTTAGCATTGCACTTTTATGAAATTGTTGGACTCGCAATGGACAGTTGTTTAATCTATTTTTTAAAAGGATCGAAATCGATGCAGCAGAAACAGAGATATTGTAATTTTGATTCTATGCATTCTTCCCTGTCAAAACTTGGCGACTACATTACCCACAATACAACTCAACTGCCAACAGTTCACTCGGAGATTCAGGTGCGTTATGCTAGTAGAGGCTAATGTAGCCTCGAACTTCAAGCTGAGCAACGTAACCTCATGCAATGGTTCGTTGAAAAGTTATTCCAAATTTTTTGTGCATTTTCCTACGAATTGCCAGCAACCCTTTGTCAATTTCCATTCGTTACATGCATACAGTCTTTTCAAATTAAGCTTCCGTCTTCACAGGAAACAACTTGGTTAAAACTGCTTAGATAGGTTTAAGTAACAAAACTACTTAGTTAGGTTTGGGAAAAGATGGTGGTTTGGGTTAAAACAACTCTGGATGTGGAGTACCTTAAGAACGGAAGTTATGTAACAACTAAATCAATGTTGACTTGTTGTTTCAAACAGGGTATAAACATCAATCTCTTGGACGATAGTACATTGTTATTTGACCCACCCATCCACCCCGACCTCCTCCCTACGGAGCGTTTGTTGCTCTTTATACTTCCTGGTTCATGAATACGTGAATTACATACAAATTGATTTTGTGGAATATGTACAAATCACAGTTGTAGGTATAGCTACGAATGGTGTATGAGAACAGCCTGAGCAGAGATAAGGAGCAGGCTACAGAGGTCTGGTAATCTCACTTCATTATTACTATACACCCGCAGAATTTTTTCAACCAACGAGCCACAAAATAATTTGTACAATTTTTCACATATACAGCAGTACTTCTTGTAAACAGATGTATAAAAATTGCTGGAGTTTTCCTTAAACCAGGTCAGTATCGGTGCCAATACCAATCCACCAAATCGGATCACTGCATCTCTACTTGTCTCGTGATTAATCCTAACTTCTACAGCACATAACAATTGTTTTCTAGATAAAACCTCCTGACTTACTAGAAGGGATTTTCAGTGACATTGTCAAAAACAAGTGGAGGAACTTTTACACTGGACTAAATGAAAGCACCCCCAAGTGGTCGGTGGATCTAATCCTCGCAATGCAGGCATTTCTTTCTAATAACACTTTCTAATAATTTGTCATTAAAACATCATTTACAGTAATGCGTTAATGAAATATTCTGCACTTGGCATCTTGAAAGTCACACTGCTTCAACCCAGCAATCTGAGCTGTAGAGTTTTAATTATTCTCTGGATTACTTGAGGCCTTTTTCTCATTTCATCCAAACTATAATAATAGAAGAGTGTTGATATAAAAAAAAGAGAGCTTAAGCAGCTTAACCTCTTTTCAGTCAGAAAAGATCACCCAGGGACATTTGAATCATGGAAGATGATTATTTGAGAAAGGACTGAAATAACTGTATGAATATGTTGGTTAAAAAAAATGACAACACCCTTAAAAAGAGTCAGATTTATATTTGTGGAGAGTTCTTCGGAGAACCTCAGCAGGGAATTGATCCTCTGAACTGTAATATACCCTCCAGTTCATTCCCTGTAGCAAAGCTCTGAAATGGCTCTGTGAGAGTTATGATGGTCAATGCAAATTAATGTAGCAGTGATTCATGGGAAAGCCCTCCATTGGTGCCCTCTATGCCATTTTATGGCCGTTATAAACCACAGCCTCCATCCACCTTGGAGCTGCATGCCTTATGAGACCGAACCAGATGTGGACACGAGAAAAACCAAAGAGAACAAAACAATGGAGGCAGTAGAAAATGAGAGGGGAGCCCAACAGCCTGGGATTAATCCTCCTCAATCTTGAATGCAGGTCCATAAACAGCCGCTCTTCTTCTCTGCCACCTGATCCCCACTTTTCACACTCCTATGTAGAGGACAACAACATGTCCTCTGTGATATAGTGAATTAATAGTCTCACCCGCTGTCAGGACTATTCAACTGAACGGTGTTACACTCTATTTTTCTTGGTGCAACGCTACTATTCCACCACGATAATCTGACCGTGGGTGGCATAACAGATTTGTTAACAGTAGGAGAAAAAAACAATTTGAAACAAATTAAATGAAGACGCTGGGAGCTAAATGATTCATGGCATGGGCTAATGAACCAACGGTTTTCACCAGCTTGACTATTCATTTTCGTGTAGTTAATATCGTCAAAGTGAAAGGAAATACTGAACGCAGAAGCAAAGCAACCCTGCCAACACATGGCAAAGAGCCCAAATGAAACCCTCTCCATACTGGCACAGCAAGGGAAGTGAAGTTTATTATACTGTTGCTGAATAAAGCCAAAGCAAAAATGTTTCATATGTCTGAATTTGTAAAAATCTTTAGATGTGTTTGCTTAACGCTGGACTGAGAGGAAAAATAGCATCTTGTTGTTTCATCTCTTTGGAGGCAGTCATAGTACATTGACCTGGTTTTCTCTGAAACTGTTCATTTGAGTGACTACAGTTGGAAAGAAAGTGCTTTGGGCCCTTCAGGCTGTCGAGAGCAAAGAATAGAAGAGCAGCAGTTGGCATCAGACCCCTGCTTCTTTATTTTGCGGTGGCACTGCAGCAAGAAAGCAAGATAATTAACAGTGACAAAAAGGCATCTAAATAAGGAGATAGCATGGACGCTTGTCAGCATTGAGCTCACTTGCCTCACAGACTCTTCTTCTCTCCAACCCCCCCTTGATGAGCCATCAAATCAAGCCAACGCCAGAGGCGGCGCAGTGCGAGGTGTCCTGACCGGCGCCAACATAACACATTTGAAATGGGTGAAAAAGAGGCAAACGTCTCAGCCAATTAAAGACTGATGAGAAGTTGCTGCTGGGCACAGGCTACAACAAAGCACGGATAAGGTGTCTGACTCTATATTTGTGTCAGTCAGCTTAAGATCTGAACGCAACCTGACTTGGCGCAGCCCAGAACATCCTGCTGCAGAGACCCAGGGAGCCCATTACTTAGAAGCTCTCATCACTTTTGGTTATTAGATTTTCACTGAAAAATGTTTCAGTTTTGGGTTGAATTTCATCTAGTTTTTAATGTTCCCAAGACACCGAACTCAGTAGAAGCAGCTGAAAAGCTATAAAGCTATTCTGGATGTTAGGTCAATTAAGAATGGTTCAAAGTTTGCAGAGGCTAAACGTTGTCAAATAGACAAAGTACTCACTAATAGAAAATAGTATTTTTCCTCAACAATCCTCAACAGTCATTGTCTCATGTAGCCTGCAAACCCAGACCACAGTCTACATCTTGTAAATTCGGTTTTTGCCACTCAAGTATGTAAAATCAGTGGGCAAAAAATGAAAAGGCCCTTCAGCATCAGCTTCACTTTTCAGACCCGGTTGCCGCCTGTTCACACCAATGGTTAGTCACAGCTATATAGTGTAATAATAGGCTTCCACACCTGGGATTTGCCCAAAGCAATTACTCTCTCCTGTTGCTGCCCAACGAGCAACTCCACTGGAGAAAACACAGGCAAAATGACCTTCCTCTAGGCTATCGTTGTGGTGACCACTGAGGAGGGAAGGAGGGATTCTTTCTCCACATATATTTTCACAGTTGGTTACAGATTCGGAACAAGAGGTCCACCTCCCTAACATCCAAACTACAACCACCCACTCATTATGCTCTGATGTAGCTGTAATTCACTTGTAATGTGCATACAGTGACTTATACACCACACTTAGTGTAAGACAATGCCCTCTTTCTCTTCCTCATATTGCCTGTGCAGTTTCCTGTCTTTGTGATTTGTGGAGGGTTAATGTGAGACTGTCTCTAAGCGTCTGACAGCTCATCTCTTCAAAGGCTTTTGTCAGCTAGTTGCTCTGCGGTGGGATTTGAACAGCAAATTCCCAACAGGAGCAAGTGTGCCCTGGGCACATCTCTGGTAACAGCACTGGACTGTTTACCTGCAGGCTACATGTCCGACTGGAGGAGTCGATGGCACATCTGGAAACAAACTCGTCACCTGTCAAAAAAAACACTACTGACTGAATAGCTATATCAATTTGACTGAATAAACCACTAACATCCTGGTGTTTTACTTTTACAGCAAACGCTGTCAAATCTTTATGTACTTCTCTAAAACAATCCAAATATTTTTAAATGTACTATGTTCTTAAATCTATTATTTCTTGATGCATTTTATTTTTCGTTTAATTGCTGCTGAAACAAAACAATAATGAGAATGTAATTACAGTGCTATATCAAAGCTAATCCTAATGGAGAGTATATCTGTCATTACTCTACAGCTTTTCTGGCCCACATAGATACTTCCTGCATGCCATTATATTTGGTTCATAATCATTACTCCTCTCTAGAGCCTTGTGATTGTCTACAAGGAGCTCCTAGACGGATGCCACAGCCCCAAACGTCTGATAACTACGGTGATGGCTTGCCCTTGCCCACATCCTCATTAAGAAAGTACAGGACAAGGAGCAAGTTGGGTAAACAAGCTGAATCCATTCTATTAATGTGGGCTCCCCTGCCACACCACCATTAATTATCTGGTCATACAGAGAGATAAGATGGGAGGAAACAACAAGCCATGTGCCAGAATCTACTGCCTGGAGGTCTGATTTATTTCTAATTAGATAGACATCCTCGTGAAGCAACACAAACAAAACTTCTTCAGTTCTGTATTTAATTATTATTGTTGTCACACCATGTCCAGAATTTACCAGAAAATAACTGCATTTAATACAACCAACCGAGCTCAAAATGTTTTAGGTTTTTTTAACTCATTATTTTGTTAAGCCAGACAAAGTCCTGAAACAAAAAGTGGATTCCCCCTTGTAACGCTGTCTGAACAGATCTGGAGCCTGGAGGTGGAGGAGCCCATTGTGTAGCAAGAGCTAACTTGAAAACCACATCAACACTGGAGACTGTTGCAAACAATAAATTTGGCAGATCACCCACAGCCAAGGAGATATTGTTAAAGACATTATAGTTTGAAATATTCTCCAAAGATAAACTTAGACTAGAACATGTTCAAACTTCAGAGTGATTAACTTGTTGACATTCATTACCCGACTGTAGGTTGCTGTTTGCAGCAAAAACACTCAAGAAGGGTGAATGTGCACAAGATGCAAAAAAAGGAACAAGAGTCTTTAGCAGTGCTACTGACTCTGAGGTGCATTAAAGGACCAGTGTGTAACAATTAGGGGGATATATTAGCAGATATAGAATATAATATTAATAAGTATGTTTTTCTTTAGTGTGTAATCTACCTGATAAGAGTCGTTGTGTTTTTGTCAGCTTAGAATAAGCCGTTTATATCAACATAGAGAGCGGGCCCTCCACTCTCTCAAAGTATGTTATTATTTTAATGAAGTTAGTTATCATCGTGAGGGAGATATGACTATGTATCAGATTTCATGGTTATTTAAATATCATGGCAATCCATCCAATAGTTGTCGAGACATTTCATCTAAAGCCACAAAAGTGAGCCTCATGGTTGGTTTAACAGAGCTGTGAGTTTATTTTTCTACCCCTTAGTGGTCAAACATTTCTTAATGCGTATCTTTTTAGTCAAAACTTCTTTAAATTCTCACTTTTTCCACCTGAACTTATTCAGCATCTGAGTGTCAAAATCAGCTTAGATGTAACAAAACTAACAAACTAATGCACAAAAACAAGGGTTGTGATGTGCAATGCCCATTCCTGGTTGGTCAACGGAGTATTTACCACTCCAAAACTCCCAGTGGCACTGTACTAAACGGTGCCACCTTATTAGCTATAATGCTTTACGCCTATAGCTCTCAGTTCAAACGATAGGTTGTGCCCACAACAGGTCAGCGCACCTCGGGTCAAAGTTCACCAAATTTGAACTTTCGCCGCACCCGAAACCACGGATGCGTGCAAAACTGTTGAAACAAACCACATACACAACAATGACAAGGCTCGCACAAAAGCTGTTTTTCTGCAACAATGTAAATAGGCTATAAAGGTCAGACTACAGCCTTGGAGGAGGCAGCTGTTCCTCCTACTTTAATTTACCCTAATGCAGTATATTACCATACAAATGTGTTATCTAAACAGTCTGGCGTTGTTTTGTTTTTTTATATTGCATTGCTAGGAAAGCAGAGCCACTTGTACTCAAAGTTATGTAATCTTGAATGAACTGTCAACGACTGTCTGTGGATAAGTGTGGGAGAAACATCTTTGTGTTACGCCTGCGTAAAACCATTCTTGATCACTTTAATTACTGAAATATGTACTATATAATTACACCAAATCATTATTACCACCAATACAAATATTTATATATGATGAAGCTATCAATCATTCTGTCAACTCGGGCATCCAAAAGATGATGGCTGGTTTCTAATTTGGCAAAACTCAGTAAATTACTCGCATTCATGATCCTCTGTCAAGAAAATGCAAATAATTATTGTTAATATATAATAAAAAAACGTAAAAATAAAAAGAAATAAGTCTGCAGCTATGCTAAAAAAGGACTGCAGAAAAAAATCTCTAGATAGTACAGGCAAGTGTAAATGAAACGGGTTATTGCTGCCTTTAAGGCACATTGTTACAGCATTAAGGCACAGTAGTCATTCTGTCTATTGATATGATGGTGTGTCATCACATTGAGGCTGTGAAAAGAGCTTAAAAGTCATCTTGTCTTTCCTCAGGGCAGCAAGGACGGTAACACGTGTGTAACGCAGTATATTGCATCAATCACTGTCAGAAATTCCAAGAAATAATTTCAGCACATTTAATAAGCGACGGTAAAAATCCTTCATTATTGATACCTGCAATCAATGTAAGCTACGTGCTATTTGTTAGAAAACCTCTCTTACAGCCAAAGTGGGCAAATGACCTGGAAACACAGCGAACATTTCTTATATCGGTGATGTAATAAATCACTGTGGTTGTGCTGGTCTCTAAACACTGCTGCTCTGGAGGCAGTCCTTCTTATTATGTACTGGTTCAATAGTTTCCCCCTTTGGAGCTCTGTTCCTTTCTGTTCTCATATTTTTCATGCAAAGTTTAGATACAGATCAGGTTTATACTATAAATATTCTTTTGCTATAAAAGGTTAGGTGAAAGTCTCTCATATCCTCTAGGAATGGTCAATTCCTTTGGCGAGGAGTTGATAAATGAACCAGGGCGGGCAGGATTTTACATGTTCAGATATGGTGGCTTAAACATAACATGTAGTTAGTTTAAAATGACGCTGATGAAGTTTTACCTGATGAATCCCATTTTCTAGGGTAGTGTCTAGAAGGTATCACACAGATTGCAAAACTCTCACGAGATGGTTACGGTTAGGCATTGACTTTGAATGGTTAAGGTTAGGATAGGTCGTTGGGCAGCAAGTCGGAGAGTTTTAGTCGACTAATCGGTGGTTTTGGTCTTAGTCGACTAAGATATCTTTAGTTGATTAGTCATTTTTTATGCTTTTTCGTACTGAATGACTTATTTACAAGAAAGTCATGAGCACATCTCTGGAAAGTAGCTCTACAGCCCCACCATTGTTTTGCTTTTTTTATCGTTTTAGTTCATTTTCATGTATCGGCGCCGTGTTGTAAATGTATAGTCGGATGACAGACGCTACAAACTGAAAGTGAAAGTGTCTGCTCCGTAAGGATCTCAGCACAGAGTAGTAGGGGTCAGATTTCACACACACAAACAGGATGAGAGAGTGCTAACAGGCAAGACGATGGCGGTAGGATTTGGTGTCAAAGCAAAAAGTAAAAGTGCCTATTTGGCAATATTTTGGATTTAAACCCAATGCTAACAATACATCTTTATCATTAACTAAGTCATAAAACACTACAAATGAGTCGGTAATGAAAATAGTCTGTAATATGAAAAAATGTATATGACACATGCAACTAACTTTACAGGAATAGTTTGACTTTTTGGGAATATCTTTAGCCTCTGTCCATCTTCTCTTCAACTCTTGGAAAGAAAGCGAATAAGCGTATTTACCAAAATGTTGAACCATCCATCCAAAGGAAAAGCAAGGACAACCAGAAGCTCTCTGACTCTGCCAGCTATCGGCCAGATTGCAATGTGGGAGTTTACAGTCAGTGTGTGAGCATACGGCGGAGTACACACCACCAAGTATGCTACATCCTTTATTCTTCCTCCACCAACTCTTTCCTTTCTCTTCCTCCTCACTGCATTTAGAATGCCAAAAGATAGAGAGACATGCATTCAGAAGTCCCCTATACATTTAACTTTAAAACATTACACAATAAAAGACACCAACATTCATTCCTACTGTAGATGATTGATGTGAAGCTGTCACAATCTCTTTACAGTATACACACAAGCATATGGCGAGCTGAAGGTCATCTGCAGGATGGCGTATGTGTATGTGTGTGAACACTCAGCTTATTGAATGTAAGTAGCTGTATGAATACTGATGTACCACAGGGAGTAACAGATGCGAGGCATCGGTCCAAAGCTGCGATATTAAGTTGAGAGTGGAAATGTGTGTGAATTGGCGAGCAGGGCTCCGTCTTGTCCCACCGACAATTAGGCTCCATCGTTCACATTTTCCCTCTCTTGCACACAAACACACAGCAGAGAGCTCTTTGTTTCCACATTATCAGCAACCATTTTGTGGAAACTTGCAAACAAATTTCATTTATCTAAGAAAAACTAGCTTTGCAGAACTTGCATACCATTGTTTTTTTTTCACATTCAAGGAGGAGTAGACTTCTATTGTGTGCTTTATTTCGGGGAGCTATCGCATTCACAACCATCTGAGCTACGAGCACAGATGGATATCTGCACTATACCTTGTAGTATATGCTGCTGCCCTAAAGATATTCCCATGTAGCAGATGTCGTGCAGAGATAAAAGTCGAGTTTCACTAATGAGCGCTTTGATGTGAATGCAAGGGACAGTGGTACATGATCAAGCTGAACTGAAACAATCTGCAGCTTTAAATATTTTATTGACTGAGCAAAAACGTGTCAGGGCCACAGCACAGCGTCCAAATCATCCAATTATGTTTGTACTATATATAAAGTTTATACCCAATTAAGTACATGAATCCTCTGCTCTGATTTTAACATTAAGAACTAAATTACTGTTGGCAAGGATGCATAAATAGCCATCCCTGGGAAATGGGACTTAAGCCTCAACGCTGTTATAAAACTGATAAAGAGAAATAAGTATGTGGAGATTAGTACGGATGAGGAGATTGTTTGACTCTGTTTACGGAGGCGAAATGCTTTTGCTTGGAGTGCAAATCCCTCTGGAGGGAGCGATTTGGTTGCTGTTTGCATCCTTCTGCATTTGCATCGGCTTCGGCAGTTCATTCGATCAGGCGATCCCGTGCACACCTACAGTGACATCACCTCCTCCATATCTGCCAGCGGCGACGGCAGATATCATTCTCGACCCCATCAGTAACGAAACTCCTCCACTCACAATCTGTTTCGTCTTTAATAAATCAGAGCGGCAACACCCACATATTCCCGTGGCCTTCAGAAAAGGAATTCATCATTCAGCTGTTGACCAAATCTGGCACACCCCAAGCTGTGCTGGCAACCGTCGGGGAGGTTACACACATACTGTTGATTTATTGGCATGATATACTGGACATAGCAAAATAAAATATGTTCCACGGGGCATATGCCATTTATCTTCGAACTGTCACAAACCAATCTTCACCGCAAGGACAAGCAGAAATTGAAAAAGGGAAAACACAGTAGAAAGTTGACCAAGTAAGCAAAGCAGTGCCCTCAAGGCCTCGCTGCATTCAAGCAAACAGATATCTTGAACTGAAAAAAAAAACTGCTGTATACCTTTTCATTCAATACCTTCAGACGAAGTCTCTTCAGATAGAAGAAGATGTTCTTGAAGGAAAGGTTAGACCGACACTGGCAGACTGAGGCACCGAAGGCCGGATGTCTTCAACAACAACAACACTGTAATCTAATACTTTATTTAGATGTTTGCAGATTTTATTGGGCCAAGTGGATGCACATTTTGCTGCTCTGGAGCTCTTTTTCAGTCCAGAGTGCAGACCAACGTGCTCGAGCCAACTCGTCGGGAGAAAAGGAACAGATTTCACCCAGCATATGGAATCTCAATGGGTGCCCGATAAAGCAGACCGCTGGTACTGCCCTCTATACCTGCGGAAAACAATTAATCCTCGTTCATCGCTGCCTTGGAGGCTCTTGTTTGGACCGGTGTCAGCAGCACAGAGAGACGGAGGATAAAGGGGGAAAACGGAAAAGATGCAGCTAGACTCTATGTCTCACATTTTTTTCTCCTGTGAACCAGGAGACACAGGCTGACAGAGTAGCACACAGGCTAACCCAGTAGCACAAGGGTCAACCCAGTAGCACAAAAGCTAACCCAGCATCAAAAAGCCTAACCCAGCAGCAAAAAGCCTAATCCAGTAAGACAATGGCTAACTCAGTAACACAAAGACTAAACAACTGAGCCGAAGAAGCCGATTCAGACTAAAATCGCAAAAGTTTCTTCGGTGACGGCTATTTTTCTTGTGTTTATATGATTGTGTCATGTAACAGAAATGTTTATTTATTCTTTTATTACTAAAAAAGCTAAGAGAGCTTGTGAAACGAAAGCAAACTAGCTGATCTCCCAGCTGGAGATGCAATACCAGTATTTCTATGGCAGCTAGAAAAGCCTGCTCACTATGCCGTAATAAAGAGCACAAGACAGAGATGGAGTGAGAAAAGGGGTCATCTCATACTGTACGGTGCCACGCCTTCTGCTCTGACCTCTCCATTCTCTTCAGATGGCCTCGGTTTTATGAAGTACAAGAACTCTGTGGATGACATTCCTCTTCATGTGTCTCATCCTCCCAGCTCGGTCATTGTCAGTGGCCAGAGCTTGTTGCTGCAGTACGACGAGAAGAGGGGCAAATGACTTATTAGATCATGTGGCTTATTTGTAATTTAATCTAAATAAATGAGTCAATTAATGCAGTTTTGAATGCACTTTGATTCAAGAGGATGTGGTAAAAACCCATCCGAAATTACTTAGCATGGTCTTCATTTCAGACAGTAAGTCAAAGGTTTAATTGCGTTCAAAAGCGTGTATCATTCCAGTCAATGATGCAGGGCTTAGTTCTCTGGGGCTGAGTGCAGTGACTCATTGCTCACCAGTGGTTTCTGCTCAGCGAGAGCTCTACACAAGGTAAGAAATGAATGCTGATGCCCCCCTGGTGCTCTCTCTCTCTCTCTCTCCTGTGCCGGTTCCTCGCTACCTACAAACTACCTCTGACAAACTGCCCAACAGGCCCTGAAATATCACCCATAAAGCCCAATGCCACAATAAACCTGGAGCTGTCAGCTGATTTGTGAATCCAATTAGCCTCCTCTCTGTAATGGCTCTGTTCAGTGCCATGATGTACGTCAGCTGCTGTTGGCATCTGTCAACAAAGATTCAGCTTTCACAGCATCCGGGGACAGATAACTTAAAAACCTTTATAGCATCACCTTTAAGGTATAGCCCATTACCCCATCAAGAACTTCTATGGAAAACGGTAAATATGGAGGCTGTCAGGAAGTAACGTTTAAAGGTGGAGTCTGTGATTCTGGAGAAACATTGTTGATGTTTGAACTCAACACTCAAACAAATTCATCCCTCCCGTCAGTGCTCCTTCAGAAGAACGTTAGCCAGATGTACCAGATCTATCGTCTCTCTAGCTCGCACTGCCTTTCTCTTTATACATCCATGGTCTTTCACCTGTCCTGACTGGAAGAGTGTTGTGTGGCTCGGTCTGAGCCACATCTTTTGTTTCCCATTTACAAAGCCAGGGCTGCGTATGAACACCGGATACTGACATTGTCTTTTTTTCTTGCGCCACCATGAAGCGAACATTTGTGGTTTTGAGTGAAATGTCTTAACAACTATGGATGGATTGCCATGAAGTTTGGTACATACATTCATATCCCCCTGTGATGAAGTGTAATCACTCTGGACATCCTCTGACTTTCCATCTGGAAGCATCATCAGGTCAATACTTTGGTTTTTGACAGCATGTCTGCAAAACTAACATCATTCCCATCAGTAGAGCTGTACTCGACCAAAGAAATTCTTAGTTGGTTTATCGACAGATCTACAGATCTGTAAAGCTGACCTTCTCCACAAGCAATCACATAAAAGCACCAATATTGTGTTTACCAGAGATGTGCTCTTAAGTTTCTTTGAAATAAGTCATTCAGCATAAAAAGAACGACTAATCGACCAAAGAAATCTTAGTTGACTAACACCAAAGCGACCGATTAGTTGACTAATCCACTAAGAGGGGGCAGCCCTGCCCATCAGCCATATACAGTATTAGCTGTACGTTGTGTTTGGTAATAATCAGCAAATGTTATCACGCAAACACGTGAAACTAAGATGGTGAACATGGTAAAAATCATGGCTTCTTAGCGTTGGCATTGTCATTGTGAGTATGTGAGCATGCCGATGTTTAGCCCCAAGCACCACCGTGCCTATAACTACAGCCTCACAGAGCCACTCGCATGGCTTCAGAAAGTACCGGTGGCGCCCATCTCATTTATGGACAGTTCTCTTCAATGTCAAAATGAACATGGTTATTTATTCACATTAAAATGCAACACATGAGACGCACATCAAGGGGTCATTAAACACATTCACACCTTCCTGCATCCACGGCCCTCACACTGAGGTGCACTAATGTATGCAGCAGAGTTTGGCATGTGATAGTATGCTAAAATCAGTGGCACAGAAAATGGTGAGATGAGCGTTTGCTGACAGCACTGTGGGAGTGCAAACTGAAGGTACACAACAGTTGGCATCAGTTGACATCTGGGAAAGAGACAGGCTGCTGACAGGGAGATTATCTCCACCGGAGCCTCAGCACAGTGGAAGCTGTCCACTGCAGCTGTGATGCTCCTTAGGGAGCGAGGACTCCAGGGTCTGCTCGGAGAGACTTTCACAGATACAGTGGAAATTAAGGAGCAAACTGTATTCTAGTATTCCAGTCACTTAGCACACGTTGTCACACTAAAAGACATAGAGAGGTGGAAAACACATCCATCAAAGGGACTGGTGAAATGATATGCAGGAATGCAGCGATGATGACTCATCCCATGGGCATCTGTCACCTGCAGGAGGCCATGGTCGGACCAGTTTGACGTAAAATGCTCAATGTGGTGAAATAAAAGGAGAAAAGAGCCGACTGTCGGAGTGAGGGGAGGTCGGACAAAAGGAGGGAAAAGGACAGAATCCTGCTGTGTGTGTGTCATTGTCCGTTAGGCGTCCTTCTGCCTCTGGAAAACGTTGAATAGATTATTTTTAGCTCTATTTCAGTCAGTTGCAATTCATCTAATTAAATCCTGCTCCAATAAAAGTGTAGTGTGCTTTATTTTTATCGTAGTTTGACTCATTAGTAACAGTTCCAAATGACGTCAGGGTTTTGATGTTGCTGTTTTCTCCATCTCCCTTCCTGCTGCGCTTGTGAAGGTCTTGCCAAAAGGCCAAGTGCACTGAGGAAGTTATTGACAGTTTCTCCACATACAGTAAAAGAGTAATTTTATTTTATCACACTGCTTTTATTTCCTCAGGCTCAGAAAATAATCAGTGGGGGCATCTGAACTGTTTGAGACCTGCAGCCTGCAGCCTAAAGAGGGATTCAGATTGGGCTGACCCAGGTGGAGGTCTCCTCAGCTCACAGACGAGGCCAAATCAATGAGGGGTGCAGTGAAACGCAGACAGCAAACCCCCCCGGGAAGGTGTTTGGATGCACAGCCACAGGCAGAGGAGGGATGTGAATGTAGATGAGGATTCACATGGAGGGAAGGCTGCAAAGACCCACATAAGCATGGGAGGTGAATAAATGAGCCCTGACAGGAACCATAGGAGCTGATGTCTTTCACTGGATTTTTGTTACTTCCATCTTTAACTTATAATCTTCTTTGGTCGATGTTTTACAGTAAATGGTATCACACTTTTGGAGCTACAGGGAAGTAAATGTTTGACCAAACTATTTTTGTAGTTCTGAAAGCTAAGATACTCCAAAATGGGCGCCAGAGTCTGCGCAGTAATGATGGTCTCGTCCATACGACCGCCTGAACCAATCGCGAGCCAAACACGGCTGCAGCTTGCTTGCGAGAGGCAATCACAGCTGTCAATCATGACATCACGCCCCCTTTTTATAGCATCAAATAACTAATTAAAACCAAACTTATCAGAAATATGAAATCTTGAACATACATCAGCGCGATAAGAACTACCTAAAATGACAGAAACCATCTTTCGGGAAAATTTATTTGACGTGTACTTTGACTTTTTAGTTTGACTCATGTCCCATCTGCTAACATGGAGGTGGCAGGATTAATGAGCTCTACTGCAGCCAGCCACCAGGGGGCGATCCAGATGTTTTGGCTTCACTTTCGGGGAGCTGTCATGTCATTCATCTATATATAGAGTATATGGTCTATACGTATTGCAGGAAGGTGAAGGTTAATCCAACAGAGTACCATAGTAACATGTATCAAACTACACATAGAAGTTTTTATGTGTACTATATGATATCCTTTGTCCTAACTGAAAAACAACTTGTTTTATGATGATTTACCAAGAGAGCAAGCAAATTAGAGGTGGTAAGAAATAATAATAAGTGAAAATAGTCATGAGGACAGGAGATATGTTGTCGTGAAAGAGAATGACTGATGTCTAGGCGGCAACCTGCTGACTTAAAGGGGCATTTTACTGGTCAGGAGTAGACAGAGCGATGCATTAACAACTCAAACGAGAGCCGTTTTGCTTTCCTCTTGAAATGTTACACCAGTGATGTATCACTTCCTTGTAAATGCTGACCGCAACCCATTCCACAAGAAGACTTTAAAAAAAGCAACCGAACAAATTTTGGCCAGCGAGATGTGCTGAACGCGCAAAAAAAATCCACAAAGTTATCCAAACAGCAGGAGTCTGACTGTGGCCAAGCTCAGCGCAGTAAACACTCAGGTACAGGGCTTCTTTTGAGCTCACACAGTGAATCCTTCATCGGCGCTCTATATGACATATTAGATAGAGCTTCTTCTGTGTTTATGAAAGGGTCTGCATAGTGAGGGTCTGTCAGAGTGAGAATGTTTACAGCAAACAGCAAAGATTCCAATAGGATTCCCAGAAAAGCCCCCTCAGGTAAATGGAAAATTACCAAGCCGCCATGAGGTTCCTCCAAATTTCAGTAATTCTTAAATCTGGAGCCTTTGATTCCGCAAACAACCCCCTTCATTCAGTGACACCTGTAGGGATTCTTCATTCAATGCCAGACTGCCCCGAAGGACAAGAATCACTCTACACCCACAGGGCTTTGGCCACACTCTTGATAACGTGTGGTTCAAAAGTCTGCATCCTCTCCCTCGGCATTATGGTTTGTTTTTCAATGTTCAAGGCAAGCTATTTTTGTGTCATGCAAGTGTTCATGTCCCTGTTCATCCTTAAGCTGCCATCAACGCCCCTCAAGGCATCCTATGTCTATTATGTTGGAGACATGGCTGCTTTTCAGACGAGCAATCTCAGCGGAAGCTGCTTTTTCCTGGGCCAAACCATTGAACCACAGCCTCAGTGTTCCACCGTTGTCTCCACGGGGAAAATGTTCAACATATCAATGTCTTCAGGAAAAAGGCATGTTATATAAACAACATTGACAGTAAATCCATCAAATAGAATGAGTAACCTTACTGGCCAATAATATTTTTTAAAGATATATATGGGTATTAAATATTTTGACTAATATGGCACTATTAAATTCTGATAAGTAACAAAAAAGACAGTATTTTCAAAGTAAAAGCTACGACGAATACAGAAGATGAGAGTGAATTTCTGACTTCAGTGACCTGTAGTGGTCGTGCCAATAAATACACTTTGGCAGACAGCAAGCACACTAACAGGAATGAAGTCCATATGTTTAATAATACGACATGTAAAGGATATCACTTTAGAAGAGAGACATGGGCAGCATGCAAGCATCGATCCGTTTGACTCGCACCAACTCCAAACTCTTTTCCAGCCAATGTGCTGAGAGTACAGGAAGCCAACAAACTAAAGCGTCTTTCGGGTTGAAAAAGTTGCTCAACAAAAGAACATTAATTAATCAGCCCGATATTAGCTTATCACAGATACATTGGTATTGGCATACATGTTGAAATTGAATGAAACTTTTTGAAGCCTCGAGTTCGGCATTTTGGCTGTCGCCATCTTGTTTCTTTGCAACCAGAAGTGACACGAGAGAGTGGAGCTAAGTACATCCGAACGCTGAATAAGACATTTTTAGGCGACCAAAATGTTACGATTAACTTTCATGAACGGAAAACACACTGTGAAAGGGTTCAATTTGTAAGATGAAAACACAGACAACTCCCAGACCGGACAACGCCGTGGTAGCGACCTGTCATTCACAAGGTTGCCACGCCCTAAAGCATCCCCTGCTTTATGGTCTATTTGCCTCTAAATGGGACCATAATTTACAAAATGAACATCATGCTGTATTGAAGAAGACTTGAAACTAGCGATTGAGACCATAAACTCATGTTTATAATGTTTACTGAGGTAATAAATCAAGTGAGAAGTAGGCTCATTTTCTCAAAGACTTCTATACAATCAGACTTCTTTTTGCAATCAGAGGAGTCGCCCCCTGCTGGCTATAAGAAAGCACGCAAGTTTAAGGCAGCTTCACTTTTCAGAACCAGAGGTTGCCGCTTGGGCTTGACTGTGTAGTAAATTTGACTAATTTGCATTTACAGTTTAAAGAAGCTGCTGGTGACCATATGGTCCCACGTATAAAGTCCATCCCCTGCACAGCAGCAGCTGCAGCAGCAGCAGCAGCGGACACAGGCACAATCTGACGTAGTGTTCTTCATCCTTACAGTAATCCATCATAGCCTGTGTTGTGTTATTTCCAATTGTTTATCCTGGCATTGCCGGAAAGAGAAAAATACCAGAATCGCAGCAAAAACTCAGCATCACTTTGTCCTTTGAAAGAGGCCACTGTGCAGTGAAGGCGATAGTCACAGTAATATTTCTTACAGTCTTGCTGCTCCACTGCGACCACAACAGTTTTCCCCCTGCACCTCCTCTATTTTAAGAGGTGGAGAAACCAGGAGGAGGGAAGGATGTCCTGCATTTTAGTTCAGGTTTTAAAACAGCAGAGTCCACAGGAGGCCTGGCGTTTAGTTTTATCTATCAGTCCTCCTCTGGCTCAGTCTGTCCTTCCTACCACACAGAGGCTTATACTGACAGGCTGAGGTGAATCCTGATATTGATGTAGCAGAGTGAGGGCTTCTTCCTCAACATGATATGTGAGAACAGAAATGAGAAAATGTGCTGAGGTGTAATCACAGAGCCGCTCCCTGGTGAACAGTCTAATCCAGCTTCTTCCATCTACTCCTGTCCCTTCGTCTCATTCTCTATTTCCACCTTTCCCTCTTCACCTTTTTTTTAACCCAACTCCAGTGTGTTCTTATCATAAATTAGCCTTTTCTATTCTGTCTTCTCTCACTGTTTTGAATCAGACCCCTTTCAAACTCCATAGAGATTGTTTGCATACACTACATTTCTGGATGGGCAATCCTTCCACATATTGATTTACCGCACAAACTCTGCAACTGAGCCGATACCAGCTTCACTAAAACGGACTTATCTGTTGAATTAGATAAGTCACCCCATATTTCTGATTGTTCAGCTTTGGGAACCTCCAAAAGATCACAAAGCTGAACAATCAGACCGTCCCAAATGGAGTTTCTGGCAAACACGGACATCTGAGCGTCAGTGGCAGGCTAAAACAACAGCCATTACCTAATAAAAGCAAGCCACGGGGAGAAACAGCATGAGTCGGGAAGCAATGAGACAATGGGAAGTTATCGTCCAAACTCTGGTGTGGCCGCTGCACCTGCTGCTGCAGAGTCCTTAGTTCCAATTTCAACGTTTCTCGCATGGTACTTTATCTCTGAAGTGATTAGGAACAAACAGCTACATCAATCAGGTGGAGGAGCCCCAGAGAGCGCCAGAGCTGATCCAAAAACACCTCGAGGCTGCCAAGTTTGTGCCGATTCTGCTGACACTCACTATGTTCAACCACACAATCCTTCACACGGCGCTTCAAATAAACTGATTCTGTTACTGGTAAAAAAAAAAATCCCACTTATGTGCTGAATGTCTCACCTGCAAGACAAGGCCAGCCAACAAGAACAATCTGACAGACACAAAAAGGATATTCACACACGGATATCAGAGGATAACAAAGCTACCAAAACATTCATTCACTGAAGCAAGACGTGTAGCCTGATTATCTGGGGCTGGTTTCACAAAAGCGATTTGGGAGGGCTGCTCGCACGCAGATCACAAATGGTGGCAGCGTCACGTTACAGACAGAGAGTCCTTGCTTTATAGTAAGATGATGATGATGATGCTGCTACGGCGCCACCTATTGGCCAAATGGCACCAAATTTGTCATGGTCACTCAGACATCATATCTACACATGTCCACCGAAATGTGGTTGCAATAGCACAAAGCACTCATGAGATATGACTTTTTGTAGTATAAGCCCTGCCCCCTGTGTAGTCTTTCTAATTACGTATTTTCACGTCTTACACTTCAACAGTTTTACAACAAACTGGCAATGCAAAGGACATACTGTACCTACATACAGACAGACAGAGATCCCTTGGTTTATAGTTAGATTTAAATGAAAGACAATGAGTATGACACTAGGCTGGAAGAGTGGTGAAACTGCCAGGACATCTTACATACCCATACTTTAAAAGACGTCAAAAACATTAAGCTAAGTGATGGAGATGTGCAATTTCTCTTTCAATCTTTGTAATTTCCTCAGGGTTTCTATACTGGCTTTGTGATTATGAAGAGTCTGATGATGAAATACACTGAGCAAGATGCTTCTGACAGTGTCACAAAGGTGCTGATCTACTCTCATGGTACTTTGTGAGGCTGTAGTTTGTGGTTTTGTTGTACTGAACTGCATCACCCCAGCTTGCAGTTGCTTTTTAACTGCTTTTAAATTGTATAATTGATTTACTTTTTTTGTATTTAATATGTGCTGTATATTCTCTACATCACTGTAAATGAGAGCTCCTCAATGATCTATCGAGATTAAATAAAGATTGAATGAATGAATGAATTACATTGTTTTTAAGGTAAGGCTGTCAGAGTTAACACGATAATAATGCGTTATTGCAAATTTGTATTAATGACACCAATTTCTTTAATGCATTAACGCAACTTGCGATTTTTAGGTTGACCTTGACCTCTGACCTCAAGATATGTGAATGAAAATGGGTTCTATGGGTACCCACGAGTCTCCCCTTTACAGACATGCCCACTTTATGATAATCACATGCAGTTTTGGAGCAAATCATAGTCAAGTCAGCACACTGACACACTGACAGCTGTTGTCGCCTGTTGGGCTGCAGTTTACCATGTTATGATTTGAGCATATTTTTTATGCTAAATGCAGTACCTGTGAGGGTTTCTGGACAATATCTGTCATTGTTTTGTGTTGTTAATTGATTTCCAATAATACGTATATACATACATTTGCATAAAGCAGCATATTTCTCCACTCCCATGTTGATAAGAGTATTAAATACTTGACAAATCTCCCTTTAAGGTACATTTTGAACCCAAAAAATTTGCGATTAATCGCGATTAACTATTTTAATTGATTGACAGCCCTACTTTAAGGTCGTTATAATATCTTTGCTCTGCTGTAAATGCTGCATACATCTTTTAGTATGATGCAGTCCGCTACAGCATCAAAATGACTATAGAGTTGAATCAACAGCCAGGGTGTAGACAATTAAAAATGACCATGTTTCATAGCATTATAATGTACTATAGGGGATTGTATTTTACTGGTCACTTAATGTAATGTGGAAGTACATGGAAGTATAAAACAGCATGAAGACCGCCAGTGGGAATTAATCTAAACATTTACAATTACACCCATGTAGTGTTTTCTCTAATTATATAAGATATAATGAACTGGCGTAGCAACAACTGTTGTTGTATTGTATGGCCCCTCAGAGCTATTCATCTGAATATTTCACTTTTCATTATTGCTTTCATTATTCACCCTTACTTATTCAGTTGTTTTGGTGAATAACTTACCACTCTATGAAAGAGGACATTTCCAATTTCTGGGGAGCTGAAGAATTCCCAGTTTGTCCAAACAAAAACTATTCTGCCATTATCGATGCTCCAAAGGACTGTCAAATCACACTTCACAACAGCAATTGCTGCAGCATAATATATTACAATACAATTTACTCCAGTGTCTCCACATTTGCATCTAATTTCCACTGGGAGAGTGTGACAATTGGTGAAATATAAAAGTGTTATTATTTTTCATGGCATCTCTAAAAAGGCTTCAGATGACAGACAAAAAAAAAAAAAAGAGGCTTCCACCTGCTCAACTAGTTACAATGCAAAGTAAAAAAGCTGCATTCATTCATTATAATTAGCTAAATATGAGACTTTGTCATGGTGCCAGTTAGCTTGCCTTCATATGACTCGACAGAGCTCACAAACCAAACTCAGCGTGTTAGCCCAGAAATGGTGTCCCCTGCTAACCTTTCAACACGCGTCTGCAATCAGCAGATGTCTGCGCTTCCTCGCTTCCCTTCTGTGGTGACTTTTTTTTATGAAGTTGATTACAGCCCTTCAAAGCTTTTCTGCTAGCCGGTTATTTCTAGACTGCAAAAATACAGGTGTTAAAAACAATGACTAGGGAACGGTTGCCAATTTGCCTCCATCAGTAATTGAGCATTCATTTCCAATCTAATTAGCACCATTATCTATACAGTGGTTCTCAACCTATTTTCCTCAAAGCCCCTCCCCCACTTGTATCTAAGAAAAGCTCAAAGCAGATGTGATCTTTGGTACCCCCCTAAGAGGGGCCCGAACCCCAGGTTGGGAACCACTGACCTATTGCACAATGTTACCACGAAGAGTTAAGTGAAACCAGGAGAAACAGGATGTACAGTACTTGTTCAAAACTTTGCAGCTACATGAGACCACGACACAGATGCAATCAAAGCCTCTCACACCGCCCACATTCAGCCAGGAAAGAGCAACCCATCAACAAAGTTGCCAGCAGTGTGAATGCACAATGACAGCGCTCAATAGCACAGCTGTCCACTGCAGTGGTAGCAATTGTGGAAAAGAACCATTATGCACCAAATTCTGATGTAAAAGCGTCTCTCTCACTGTAACAAGGACGTTTCTTACACCGCCCTACAAGGGAAACAAGGGGGAAAAAAACAATTTTCCAAACAATTGCTTTTGTGGGTTTAACAACAGTACATCAGACGTGCATGAGGTGCTCAAATACAAGAGGGGCAGAGTGAAAATTACAAACTCATTTAGTGCCAAACAAGCCGTGAACATGCTTTACTGCCTCGACCAAAATAAACATGATTTCTTTCACCTGATTTTGCAGGAAGGCACATTTAAATGAGGACAATGTCACAGGAATACGGCTCCCATTGTTGCCTTTCTGAAACTAAGACTCAACAAGATAAGAAGAGCTGTGCGGGGATTCACTTAAGCTCCTTGTCAGGTTGCCTGCTCAAAAGAGACGCCTGCCTTTAATTAGATACAAAAAGGGTTCAAACTGCATTTATCAATGCTGCCTTCACATGTATATTATGCATTATGAAAATGTATCCTGGAGAACCAAATTTGAAGGCTCTGCTTTCTTCATAAGTCTTTTTAGTTCTGAGATATTCCTCAGATTCGGCTTTAAATAATTACCCTCTGCCTTGAGGGGAAATCCCACCAAGAGTTGAGGCGGGAGTTACTTCGTGCAGAGTCAGACTCAGTGAAAGAGAGTTAAGGTGAGTCACACTTTAAGTAATAGGAATGAACAGAAAAGCAACAGCTCTACATATGCTGACCATACACCAGATATTCAGGTGATTTCAGCTTATTACGCAGAAAATCAGGCCAGAGATCTGCACAGTCCCATCATGTGTGGGGTACTCAATGAAAGCTGTAATCTCCTTATTCTACTTCACCATCAGTGACTATGAACAGAGCATTCAGAAAGAGAACATTCAGATATCTTGATTAAAGGCCCACAGAATTGACAGCTTTTTGTCTGATTATTTTAGTCAGCTGAAATTTGGTCATCTCAGATTGTGTGAGGGCTGAAAGTGAGACCATTTGTTTGACCTCTGTTTACAGTGACATATCTTCAATCAGCAGCACTATTAGCCATTCAAAAAGTGACTTTAGCACTAGGTTTAACTTGGTACACATCTTTATACCAGCTCAATAGTGACAAGGCTAAACCAAGGTGTGGCTTATCAGAAACGCATTGGAAATCAAACTAGAGATCAATCATCACATGGCAAACTGCAGCCCAACAGGCAACAACAGCTGTCAGTGTGTCAGTGTGCTGACTTGACTATGACTTGCCCCAAAACTGCATGTGATTATCATAAAGTGGGCATGTCTGTAAAGGGGAGACTCGTGGGTACCCAATAAACCCATTTTCATTCAAATATCATGAGGTCAGATGTCAAGGGGCCCCTTTGAAAATGGCCATGACAGTTTTTCCCTCATCAAGATTTAGCGTAAATTTGGAGCGTTATTTAGCCTTCTTCACGACAAGCTAGTATGACATGATTGGTATCAATGGATTCCTTAGGTTTTCTAGTTTCTTATGATGCCAGAAATTAGTGCCGTTAAAAAAAAATTTGCGTTAACTTCGACAACCCTAATTGGAGACAATAAAAAGTAATACAGTCTAAAGCAGTGTTTCCCAAACTTTTTTTCTGGGGACCCACTTTTTAAAAATGACAAACCATCGCTATCCAATTCATAATAGTCTCTAAATCTGATTTGTGCGTAAATGAACGTTCCTGATTTTTACCACCATTTCCACATCACCTTTATCTTGAATAGGTAAACCAGCCATGTCGAAGAGATACGTTAGATAAATCAAATAAATGCAGGCACTCTTTTTTTCCTTTCATCAGTAAAACAAAGACAATGTATGCTGGCCTTTCATATTAGATTCAATGTTGTAGATAGGCTACAATTATCAGAACGATATGGACATTCAGGCTCCCTCATGTGGCTCAAAAGTGTACCGCAGATATAAATCATAAAAGACGATGGAAGAAATTCAGCAAATTTATTTGCCGACCCAAATAAAATCTTCTGCGACCCACCTGTGGGTCCCGACCCAGTCTTTGGGAATGACTGGAAGCATAATTTATTTAGCTTCACCCTTTGGCTCTTGATAACAGCCCCAGTTCGCACATCTCCTCACAGACTGGACCACAAACAGACATGAAGAGCAACTCAAAGCTACAGAAACCCAGCTGAGGAGTTAAACAGCCAGGAGACTCTGCGTCTTCCTGGGCCTGCTGAACGATCCATAACCAGTTTACTAGAGCTGAGCATCTCTGCCTTTCAGCAGCGTACCCTCCTGAATCCTCCATTCCCAAACAGTGATATTGCCAGCGGTACTCACAGAAGGGGAGCTTCCTTTATCTCTGACTCATATTTTCACATTTCATTATGCTGCCTCTCTTCCCCATAGCCATTTTTTTTACTAGACGCACACTTACTGCTGAATTGTTAGCAAAACTGAGCTTACGTTTCCTCATTTAAAAGGGAGATTTTTTCCAAAGCTGACAAATCTCTCCACACTCTACAATATCTCACTCTGCATTCACTCGGCATTCATTGTGCTTTAATTTAGCTCTACTAGCACAGTTATCCTGGGGCCACTGCAAAAGCAAAACAAAGTAGATATCCAGCCGATTCTCTCTCTCTCTATATCTCTCTCTCTATCTCCCTGTATTTCTCTCGCCCCTCTGTGACAGCCCCTCCCCCGCTGAAGGCAATCCAACAATGTCCTGCTCATTGATCAGGGAGAGGATCGGTGCAGGGTGGAGGTAAATGGCTGTCACAGGGAATGATAGACCTTAACTCAACCATGGTTGCTCCTGAGGCCACTCAGCCTCCACTTATAGTGATAGATGCAAGATGTCGCCCATCACATTCTTGAGACTGGGGAAGACTTTGTTCCATCGCTGGAGGAGTCAGGAAACATTAACATAACGCATCGGTTTTAGAAATCACTTTAACTGCTTTTTCCTGTTGCGAACCGATGACAGCGCTGGAGTTAAACTTAGCGACATAGCTTTAATGTATTCAGCATTTATTTTAAATTCTGAATGGAGCTAAATTGATTTACTCAATGTATCTTGTGGTCAATCTAAAGAAAAATAATAATAATTTGAAATATGTCCAAATAAATCACTGCTTCCAAGACTTGAACACTTGTTTCTTTTCCTTGTTTGATAATATAGTGAATATCTTTGGGTTCTGACAACCATGGGCTTGTGAACTGCTTTTTTATGGACTAAATAATTAAACAGCTACTTCACCAATGTAGTATTGTACCTCTAAAAAGTTGGACGATGTGCAAGAGAGGCATCATCGAAAAATAATAACAGTAGAGGCAGAGATATCCTGACTTAATACCAGGGTCTCAAATTAGCTTCTGCCACACGCCAAATGCTGGTAAATACTGTATTTGGCAGTGGCGGGTGAAATCGTCAGGCCATCCGGCACTTTGGCAGACGGAGAAAACGCACAACAAAAAGACACGTTTAGTTAGGTTAGCCCATGAGTGGCGAGAGCTTCACATTTGAAAGTCATATGATTGTCTGAACTGCCCAGCTGTGTGCACAGAGTTTCTCCCTCAGAAAAGGTTTGCTTGCATATTCTCAACACTTGGCTGGCTAGTTACTGGGGGAAATAATCATCAAATTATGAGCACTTATCCATCATTAGACTGGGAGTAAATAAATCACAGCTAAATAAACTGGAGCAGCTAAAACTGTGAACAAAGTGTTTGGATAAAGCTGAGTACTATAAGCCTGTTGGTGGGAGGCTTTTGGATTGTATGATCCCCCAATCGCTCAGCGGCTGCAGTTAACTGTTTTCTCTTACTACAGTTAAAGGATCACAAAGAAATTAGGAAATAAATGCAAAAGAAAATACAAAGTCAGCGGCACTCCACTTAAAACCCTAGATGGCTTTAATCCAGCAAGCATATCAAGGCTGAGTTCAGTAGTTTTTTCAAAGTGTGCTCTGGAGGCCAACAGTGTTCTTCCACCGAAAGAAATATATCTCAGTGTCCACTACTACCTAGTTAAAGATAACCAGTTTAGTACTCTGAAAATATACTGGAAATTCTCTTATACGGGTTTTTGCAAAATTGGAGTACCCAAAAAAGGGAAAGTTTGGGATCCCTCAGCCAGAGTTGCCAAGTCTGCTTATTATAAGCAACTTGGGCTTGTTTTTCTGATAAGTTGCTTAGAAATATTGGTTGTCGCGAGTTGCGTTTTTTGCACCGCGTTTCTTTTATGCTAAATGCAGTACCTGTGAGGGTTTCTGGACAATATTTGTCATCATTTTGTGTTGTTAATTGATTTCCAATAATAAATATATACATTCATTTACATAAAGCAGCATATTTGCTCTGCATATTTCCCATGTTGATAAGTGTATTAAATATTTGACAAATCTCCCTTCAGGGTACGTTTTGAACAAAATTGAATTGATTAGTTTGCGATTAAATATTTTAATCGACTGACAGCCCTAATTAATACATATATATACGAAGTGAGCAAGTGGCCGCCTCTCTCATATTTGTGGTAGGTAGGTTAAGTCGCCTGTTTGAGGCTTTTTTTGTTGGGGGGAGAGTTGCTTCTTTGGGGCTTGTTTCTATAAACCTGGTTGCTTGTTTCTCTCGCAAGATCTGGCAAACACTAGCCCTCAGCCATACACGCCTATCAGATTAGTTGCTGGAGAGTCTGATAAAGTTAACTTTATTCATGCCTATCCAAGCCAAATCAAATGATTTATCAACAGTTCACACTTCCTCCAAGTTCCCCATCGCTCACAGGATGTTAAAAAGAGATAAACGACATTATAAAGTCAAATGAGCAACATGAATTTCATTACGAGCCGAAGTAAACTAATGCTGTAATCAAGTTTTTAGAGGGATGGAAGCTTTTTAACATATGATTGAGCAAGTTTAAACATGGTCTTCAACGGAGAAACATCTAACTCAGGGTACGGGATTTATTAAAGGGGACATATCATGCTCATTTTCAGGTTCATACTTGTATTTTGGGTTTCTACTAGAACATGTTTACATGTTTTAATGTTTAAAATAACCTTAGTTTTCCTCATACTGTCTGCTTGAATATACCTGTATTTACCCTCTGTCTGAAACGCTCCGTTTTAGTACATTTCAATGGAATTGCAATAGAATTGCGTTGCTAGGCAACAGTTTGGGTCCATGTTTACTTCCTGTCAGCTGATGTCATTCACATACACCGCAACAGGAAATAAACTGGGACACATTTAGAATGTTTATGTTTAAAACCGTGTAATGGTCTAAATATTGTAGATTTGTGACATCACAAATGGACAAAAATCCTAATGGCTTGTTTCACACGCACAATTTTGAATGTTGAGGTTGTTTTCTCTAGTGTACTTAATGAGTTTGTCTATAAGCTCATCTACTTAAAAAAATGGTTTATAAACTATTGCAATTAAGAACTGTAAATTGCATATATATAAAAAAAAAAGTAACTATAAATTAGCCTATACGAGTGTCTGTGTGTGATGCTGTGAGGTGAGTTAGAGCAGCCTACCTGCGTACTGCAGGACAAACATGTTATGCATTATAATATACATAATAATATTGCATATTGCATCATAAGGGGGGGGGAATACATTAAAATGTGACAAAGTCTGTATAAAGTAAGCATTTTACTGGATAATGACACACTTTTAATACATTTTCTGTAACTCTAAGTTATCCTGTATATGTGTGTGTGTGTGTGTGTGTGTGTGTGTGTGTGATGCTGTGGGGTGAGTTAGAGCAGCCTACCTGTGTACTGCAGGAGAAACATGGTCCTCTGTCGCAGATTAAACAGTCCTGCAGAAGATAAAGTCTCTCAGTCGGGTATTAATCCGTGAGGTCCGGGGGTTTCTTGGCTGTAGAGTGAAGAGTACGGTACCGTGTGTCTGCCAGCCAACGGTGAACGGTTATCACCTGCCTCACAGTCTCAGCACGCTGCAAACTGCTAATAAAGATGATACTGAGAGTCAAGCTACAAAACCAATTAAAGGAACATCCGGTTACTACTTTCAAAATAAATCACAGCTTGACACTCAGGTGCTCTTTTTTTCGTATTACAACACATTTAATTACATTTTTAAGTGTCAAATAACAGATATGAGTCTTTTAATAACTACAGTGCCGCTATGTTCACCAGACTTGATTTTTATCTCCATCATTAAATAGACTGTGCTTTTAATTTGAAGGCAGGTTCACCTTGTGTTCCTGTGTTACAAATGGTAGCTAGTGGATGTAAATATTCCCCATGGGTGCAATGTAGCATGGTGTGTGAAGTGACTTGCAGAGTGCAGTTCTTCACACTTGATAGGCTTTTATGAATACAATGACCAAAATTGAGAGACTGAATGAACAGCAGAAAATGGACAACACCACCTGTCTGTGAACACCAGACCAAAACCAGTCACAGCAGCAGTAAATAAACACAATTCACAAAATTTGACACTTTTACTCAAAGACTGAAAAATCCCATTTATTAAAATGATAAACAAATCCAGATTCTTTCAAAGAACACGTTAATGTTCACACAGCACCTCCAGCAGCAGGTATGAAACACTGTGTTTGAGCGTAAAAGTTCATTCATGACTTTGGGAAAAAGAGTTTCACGATAAAAGTCTCAACTCAAGGTCAACTCACTAGCTTTTTCCAGAGCTTTCAGACACAGTCTTCCTCAGGATGGAGCATGCTCAGTTGTTGTAGCAAATGTGTCTGAAAGCTCCTGAAAAAGCCAGTAAGTGGATTTGAGTAAGGATTTTTACACTATGGCTAAAAACAGTAGCGTATTTCTTAAAGGAAAAGTGTGTAACATTCGGGGGATCTATAAGCAGAGATGGAATATACAGTAATATTCATAACTATCTTTTCATTAGTGTATAATCACCTGAATCGTTCTGTTTTCGTTAGCTTAGAATGAGCCAAATTTAAGGTACAGTATTTGTACTCTATTTCAGTATTTCCATTTGCTTCTACTCCTCTACGATTCAGAGGGAAATATCCTCTGCTACATTTATTCAACAGCTACAGTTACAACCTACAATAAAAACATAATTTTAATATGCAAAATTTAAAGGAACAGTGTGGAATATTTCAGGGGATCTATTAGTTCTCCGACACACTTTTGAAACTGCGGTAACGTGAGCTGCAGAGTGCAAAACTGTGTTACCGCCAGCCGCCGTCTGACTACAGTTGCATAGTCTTATTATGATAAGAATGGCCTCTGAGCGAGTCGAACGGCGTTACCGCGATTTTGTACTCGGTGGCTGACGTTAGTCTTGGAAAGGGAGGAGTGAGCGGAGGGGTGCCGCCAAATCCTACACACTGTACCTTTAAGAAGCAGGCCTACTTGATGACTACTTTAAGAAAAAAAATGTTTGCTTTAAATATCTAAGCTAAGTTATCAGTTAAGCGTTATGAAAAATTCAATATTTACTGTGTTTCCTCAGGGTGTATGTTGTCCAAGTGGAATATGCCACAGCAGTGGATAACTGGGTTGTTTGTCTATGTCCTCATTAGCACTCCTTAACCTAGATCAGACCCAGATTGGAGGAGATGCAGGCATCTATTTTTGTGACTACGCATACAGAATGGGGGCCATGAAAACAGCATTTTCATTGGATGAATATTGTATGTGTTCCCTTCTTTTATATTGGTGTCTCCTCTTGAAGTTTACCCACTCCTAAATTGAGGAGAAATGCATGCAGGAGCAGAGCAGAACAAGAGCAACATTTTTCTTTTACATGATTAACATGTGCACTGTGAAGGTGGTCTCATCCTCCACAGGAGTCAGATTCTGTTGCTCCTTGTGCACCCAAACTGTCCCTGTGCTTCACCACCAACGCCTGGCTGGCTCGCTGCCTAATACCACCGAGCCGTTTCCTACACTGGGAAGCAGTTCTCCGAGCACCTGAGCAACACATGTTAACCAGACGAGTTATCTCCTTCCAAGTTAGTTTAACATCATCTGCCCTCCGCGGCCCATTTCGTGTACTGTATATTTGCTCGTGGCTTTTTGTGGATTTTTGTGGATTCTTCCATCACCAAAACAGCAGCAAGAAAGGAACAGCAATTTAGTTTCTCAAGTATTCTCCTATCAAAGATGTTTTTGGCGGGGGTGATTGTTGTATTTCTGAAGGCAGCGAAGTGGTTGCGTTGGTTGATATTGTGTCCTGCCAAATTACAATCCATTTACAAACGCTGCAGGGTGGGTGAAATAATTGAAAAGCCTTTCAAAGTGAAAAGTTAGATAAATATTTGGGCAACAGTTTTCTCTTTACCCTGTCTGAAACAGTGTTTTGTTCCGAGGTGATTTTCTGCATTTCTCAGTTGACACCAATGACTCTGTGAAAAATGATTTTGAATTACTGCCCCTTCACACTGGAACTAGAAAAAAAAGGTCATCAGAGATAAACAGAACGTCAGACGTATCCTAAAGTGGAAAAGAATTAGGCACACGGAGCATCCATCATGCCCAGCAAAGTGTTCTCAGCATCGATTTTTAAACAACTCTGACGTAATTGCAGAAATAAATGAGGCATACGCTGTTCACCGAGCACCGATGTTGATTTCTCAATCTGCACAGCCATTTTCTGGATATGAGAAATATATGTTAAGAGCCGGTCTGATTATATGTCACTGCAAATGAAATGCATTAAAGTAAAAAAAAAAAAGACTAATGTATGAATACATTAAAAGTCAAAGAGTGCTCTAACTTATTTTATTATGGAAATAGAAAGTCATTCATCACCTGCCTTTGGACAGTCTAGCTTGAAATAGATTTAGCCTTTTAGTGCAATATACACAGTGCATAAAGGGCAACATAAAATAAGAATAGGGCTTCTGCTTTTCTAAGCAGTATTTATAACTTGTTTGACCTTTTCGTATTTGTACATTTTATGTTTAGATCCACTAGCAGACCTTGTTGCTCAGAATCGCTTCAAAAAGCTGATCGAGAGCACTTGAAATTTGCAGATTACAAAATGCACATAAGAGGTTACTACCTTTATTAAGAAATTTACCCAGGTAACTGACTTAATTTGCTAATTTCCTCTTCTAAGGCCCTGATACAACAGTTTGGGGCCGTAAGTGAGCGTCTGTCGGCCTAGTTTCTGCGGTGTATCCCGCATAATCGGCTCTAGTCTGCCCATGTCGGAGGTTTCTCGGCTGATTCAGCATGTTGGAGTTCATCGGTGAGAGAAATTCACTCTGATTGGCTGTTCAGCTTAAACGAATCAGTGCACGAGAAGAGAAACGGAAGTGAGGAAAGCAAGCGAACGAGTAAAGTCAAGAGGAAAAACACAGAAGGCTCTTCTCGCTTTTCATCCTCATCACATCTGATCATTCCAATACACGGATATTTTCACAGCGACATGGCCATCTGGAATGAAGCTAAGTGGTGAGTGAGAGTGGTGTGAAAATGGTCGAGAGTTATTTCATCTCAGGCAGGCGCAGAACGTATGTGCTAACTGGCCGTCAGCTGTAGTCTTTGCGGAGTGTAGTATTGGATTATTATCATTAATGATGCATTCATGTGTAGGCTACATGTGATTTTACTGTTCACCGTGTTGGAGCTACTTTATTATCACACTGTTGGATAGTTAAATCTATAATAGTGCATCATATATTCAAAGCTCATCTTAAAGGTACAGTGTGTAGGACTTGGCGGCATCTAGTGATGTGGTTACAGATTTCAACCAGCTGAGCACCCCTCCGCTCACTCCTCCCTTTCCAAGACTGCGGTAACGTGAGCCGCCGAGTGCAAGGGCCAGAGGCCATCCATACCATAATAACACTATTTTAGGAGCAACAGAAGTCAGACGGTGGCTGGCGTTACCATGGTTTTGCACTCTGCAGCTCACGTTACTGCAGTTTCACAAGCGTGTCTGAGAACTACGGTGGCCTTCAGGTAACGTAAAAACATGAAAGGCTCTCTCTAGAGCCAGTGTTTGGTTTGTCTGTTCTGGGCTACTGTAGAAACATGGTGGAGCAACATGGCGGGCTCTGTGAAGAGGACCCGCTCCCTATGTAGATATGAAGGACTCATTCTAAGCTAACAAAATCACAACGATACTTAGTGTCATGTGATTAAACACTAATGAGAACATAGTTATGAATATTATATTCCATTTCTGCTAATAGATCCCCTGAAATATTCCACACTGTTCCTTTAAATTTTGTATATTAAAATGAATTTTAATTTTTATTGTAGGTTGTAACTGTAGCTGTTGAATAAATGTAGCAGAGGATATTTCCCTCTGAATCGTAGAGGAGTAGAAGCAAATGGAAATACTGAAATAGAGTACAAATACTGTACCTCAAATTTGTACTCAAGTACTACTTGAGTAAAAATACATACTACTTTCTACTACCAGTATTATTGTTTGTGTCAGACTTTGTGGAATATGCAAATAAAGCCGAATCTGCTCTGTGCTGTGATGTAAGTGACGACGTGCTGTTAAAGTGTCGAATGTGCCAAATTTAAACAGCGGTATTGATCATTTGATGCTGATGTCACTGAGCGAAGCCAGGTGGGATTTGGCTGGTTTGACTCATAGTCGAATGCAAGCAGATCAGAGCGTCGTCTTTTCTGTATGCTGCTTTGAAGACAATCTATTTTTATACTAAACAAGAAGAAGCAGAGATTTTAAATCCCCCACTGGGTGAGCAAGATGTGCTTCATGCGTTGGCTGCGTTGGCCTATAGTGGTCATGCAGAAATGTACAGCCAAGCGGGGCTCTCTCTTTCACCGTTCATGTTTCCTGTGAAGAAAGGCAGTCATAAATAATCTTAATGGTTTCCCGACTGAATTCAATTACCTCTGTCACCCAATAGAAATGAATAAAAGCCGGTATGTGCTCTCTTATTCTATTTGCATGTCCCTGGGGGATGATGTTTGCTTTCCTTCCTTTTTCAGTCTATGGTTTGCTCTCCATGGTTTGCTTAGTCAGAAAATTCATTTAATCAAATGATAATTTGACATAATACCTAACAGATGCAGGAGACCTTCTGTGGCTTTTATAGATAGCGCTGTGCATTAACAACGCCACAGTCCTCCACGGCAAAGTGAACTGTGCGGCTGGAAAGTGGGGGTGTAATAAATCAAAGTAATTCCTGCCAGAACATTTCCACTACCTTCAGAAATGAGGACAAATCTTTACCATCACACAGCAGCCAGTCAAAGAGGCATGAATTTGACCCCGATAATTCCAACCTGAGGGCAAAATGTACGGATTAGCACATAATTCCTGAAAGAAATTTTAATTAAATTAGAGAACATTCATTATTGACGGTAACTTATGTTACGCGGAAGATATCTAACCCATATCTATACTGATAAACGACTCCTGGTGTGCTCTCGCCATTGTCACGACAATTTCATTCCGAAACCTGATTTTGAAATATGTAATAAAATAGTTAAAGATCTTGGGATTCGTAGATATTCTGTCTGAACGTTGTGCAGATCAAATGGAGCCACTTATTGTATTTTCACACATAGCGTGAGCGTCAAATCACAGTTGGGTTCCACTCCCTCTGCAGGGTCTTCACATCTTCTTCACATCCTTTTTCTGAGCAGAAAACACACTCTGTTGTACGCTTTGTGCTTCTGTGTTCAGCAGGAAATGTGTGATGCCCCATATAGCGCCTTGCAAAGTAAATAGTTTAGCATGATGTACTGATGTGCTAATCTGGCCCACTAAAAGTATGGTATTTTATCTAAAAACAGACAGTTTTATGAGGGTTCTGTGTGGTCTACTTTCCCATTTCCTCTCCCACTCTCTGTCTATTCTGTCTCTTTATGCCCTTCATGCCGTATCATCATTAATTCTCATTATTTCCCATCGTCTGTTCTCTGACTCCTTCCATACCTTCCCGTTCATTAGTGATTAGCAAGTGATCATTTGGACGGGGAAAGGTTGAGGCGATTCTCCGAGCCGCTCCTCATTAACCGAGCACCACGTTGTCCCAGTGAACGGGTTGGCATTTACCAGTTTGAGTGATGCAACGTACTGAAGGGGGGGTAGGTGAAAGAACATGAAAGAGAAAGTGTGAGCTGAGGTGTTTTATGTTCCAGGAACCTTGTGTTGAGGTCACTTACTTTCTCAGAGGGGGAGGCAAAGAGATTGGCGTTTTGTCAGTGGCGGCGTTCGGTAAATTGGATTAAATCCACACGGAGGCCAGCTGGTCTCTGGAGGGTTTCCCCGCAGCATGAATATTGATGCAAGGGTTTCATGCAGGGCACATAATAACAGCTCTTAACCTCTCTCCATCGCTGAATCCCTGTCAACAGCAAGGGCCTCAAACCATCACTCAAGAGCCTGGAGGTCACTTGGACGTAAAACATCATCAATACAGCGACCAGGGCAGGCTGAATTATTTGTTTTCATCACACGGGGGTTCCAAATCCCCATTAAAATGCCACGAGGATCCCGTTCCACAACACAACAGGTCCGTGACAGTGAGTGGGCACTCTAATGCATTTTGGCAGCTGTGTTGAGCAGCTAGCTGGTCATGATATCTGGCACCGAATATGCCATCTGTGCAGATGAGCATCAGATCCAGAGAGATCCAGTGTTTACTAAAGGATAAGGCTGAGGAAATGCCATGTGTTCGCTAAAGAGATCAGGCGAGGATGCTCGTGTTTAAAGGGTAATTCTGGTTCATTACAATGTAGGGTCTTTTTGCCAATTTGGCATTGTGACATTGTAGTCTCCAAGTCATCTGCTGAGATCTGTAACTACAATTAAAAACAAGACAGACGGGGAAAGAAACATGAACATAAGAAAGATCACACAGGTTTCAAAGCGAAACCCAAAGATTAGCCAAACTGTTAAATGTAAACATTCATCACACTTTACAGATTACTTACCTGGTGCACATTTGTACTTAGATTATATTGTTCTGTAAATGTAGAACGTTGATATTTGGTATCTAGACCTCATCACCATCCACATGGAGGCCTTGTCCACATGTACACGGGTATTTTTTATAGACGTGGCTTTTTCTATGCGTTTTGATGATTTGTCCACAACTAAACAGCGTTTTAGGTCACTGTAAAAAGATTTTCAGAAACTCTAATGTCTAACGTCTCCTTTGTGAGGCATCACTAATGAGGCGACATGTAGTGCAACGGTGGCACAAATACATCCATGAACGGCAGACGTGGCCAAATAACCTGCTAATACAACTTTTTACATATTTACACATAAATGTTCAGTTACTCTTCCTCTATAATGAGGCGTCAGAGTGCGCTATGGCCGTTTACATGTGGCCGTGTACGTGTAGACTATAGAACGGAAACACCAAGCAGCAGCGACTGCATAGCAGCAAGTGACATCATAGCTTTCAGGTGAGTGGTGCGGCAGCAATCATGCAGCAAAAGAGCGAACGGAACACTGACGGCTGAAGTACACCGCCATAGAGGGTTAAGGGTCGTCCAGGTGGCCGAAGGGGTCGAGGCACGGTGTCTGCCTGGGAACCTTTTGTTGCATGTCAATCCCCATTCTCTCTCTCTCTCTCTCTCTCTCTCTCTCTCTCGTTTTCTGTCATCTCTTCACTGTCGCTATCTGCATCAATAAATGCATTCTTCCCCCCTAAAAGAGGGTGTGTGTGTAGAGGGACTAGAGTCGGCTGACATTTCTTCTTGTTAAAGGTTTTTTGGGGGAGTTTTTCCTTATCTAAATCAACAGTCTAAGCATAGAAGGTGTCGTATGTTGTGCAGATTGTAAAACCCTTTGAGGCAAATTTGTGATCTGAAGGATTTTGGGCTGTACAAATAAAATGAACCTGCCTGTGCTTCTTTTGTGCGCACACAGTCTTTATTTGACATGAAAGATTATTACCGACTTTCAGTTTTTACCTCCAAATAAAGTGGTTTTGATCATCTGGCTAATCCGTTGGCTTGTTCACAACCTGTCTGGTTGTAGGGCAGCTTATAATCAAAGGTAATCTGTTTCATCAGGAGAGAAAGAGTGGTGGTTGGATCAGATTTAATTGACAGCTGGTCTTGCAATGTCAACAAACAGCTCCATCAGATTCTGATACAAAAGTTGCTTAATCCTGATTGGTTCATGGAAGTATGTGACATCAACTTTTTTCCAGCTTCAAACCAGCCATAAGAGTGCAAACAGAACAGCCCAACCAGAAATCCCTAATATTAATAATAATAATAATAATAATAATAATAATCTTTATTCATATAGCACCTTTCAAAACACAAAGTGCTTTACAATATAAACAGAACACATTTAAAACATAAGGATAACAAAATGTCATAAAATATAAATCACAGAAAAGCAATTCTAAAAAAGTGTGTTTTTAAAAGTGATTTAAAAAGATGTGACAGAGTTTGCAGCCCTGATCTCCTCAGGCAGGTCATTCCATAGACTATGTGCCCTGACTGCAACGGCTCTATCACCTTCGTGAATAAATCTGGACCTTGGAGCCGCAAGGCATGATGCATCCGACGGTCTCAGGGTGCGGGAAGGGATATCGGGCAATAATAAATCTGATAAATAACTCTCAGGGCTTTGTAAGTAATCATATACATCACATATATCATATTTTATAATCAATTCTAAAAGCAACAGGTAGCCAATTTAAGAAAGCCAGGCTCGGTGAGATGTGGTCATGTGTTTCCTTGTGCGGGAGAGGAATTTTTTCCTGCATAAAATTGACCAAAACAGAAGAAGAAATTAATTAACCACGACTTTTCTAACTAATAGTTTGTTCAAGTAGGACCCCATCGCTCATAATAAAGAGCTGATTGAGAAAATATGTTATCCGGGTCTTTAATTGAGCATGTAATGTTATCATAACTGATAGAAATGATGGACAAAACTATGAAAATGAGACCAGAATCATCCTTTAAATGTGCACAAATATAACCCTCCTGAACACGAGCTTATTTAAAACCACATCATCTCTTTGCTTGTGGCTCAGCATGCTCATTCTCTGGTAATTATGCACCAGACACTCTCCAGGTTCATTACCATCGCTTTCCTCCAACACGCAACATTCAAGTGCCAGTCACAACCGATGGAGGAAACCACCGAGGCGTCGAAATCCGCCCGATCCCGCGGCCCCCTCTGCTCTGCCCTCCACCTCTCGCTCTGCCCAATTAAGAGGGTGTGGTTAGCAGCCCTGAACTTGACACTTCCCCGTCTCTCTGCTTTAATTATGTCTGAGTCCCCGAAGGCCACGGAGAGGACAGGGTCCAATTAGTCGACAGAGACAGAGGGCGGCTGGGTGACGTCACGTGCCCACATGCCAGAATCCATCAGAGGGAGAGTTCAGCTGTTTGGTGGTGAAGGAAAAAGATCATCTAAAAGAGGGTGAGGATGAGGGGGAGAGAGGGGGGTGAAGGATGGGACGGATCAGAGCTGATGAAAAAGAGATGACAGGCTAAATGTATCTAAAATAAATCATCACCATCAGTTAGCATGTGCTCTACTCACTCTCAGGGAACTTCTCATTTGATTCTGCCTTTATCTACTTTATCACCACTTCACGTTTGATCTTTATTGCCGCCTTCCACTCTATCCCTCTCTGCCTTTTTCTCTTACAATCCCCCTTAATCTCTGCTTCTGTGCCCCCGCATGTGTGCGCGTTCATATGTTTTCCAGCTAAGTGAAATGTTAACGCTCTCAACAACCTGTAATTTCCTTCTCACTTCTGTAAGGCTGCAGGTTTGTGGAGCAATAAAATAAAGAAAGTCCTCCTCTAAGTTTTTTTGATCTGTGGACTGCTGGCCTTCAAACAAAAGAGCAGATTGTATTTGCATAGCTGTCTTTACCAAGAAATGAAAAGAGCTCTCACTTTTATCTCACAGACGAGAGGTGCGGCGCTGGTACTGTACATTTCGATGAACCCCACACCAGCAGCTTGTTTTTACATCGACAAAAGACGGCGCAGCAGCAGGTCCTGATATCTGCATGGGGAAAACTGATTAAAGCCCCTCCGAGATACCGTGGAGGCAGCGGTGCAGAGGAACGGGACGGAGAGACGGAGCCCCGGGGGTTAACACAGATGAGAAGGCGCTCTTCTCTGATCTAAGGAAAGACCTCCTAACTGGGGATAATGACACCGTTATCAGGTGTGAAGCAGAAATGTTGCCAGCAAAATCCTCTTTGTGCTGCAAAATCTGGACAATCCACCTGTCGATGGAGAAGCGGCCTCCGGTGAGGTGGAACCTAACACCTCCTAAACACACACCTATATACAGTCGTCTTGTGTCCGTCGTCTATCTACAAAATATATATGAAACCTGGAACTCCAATTTATCTACACTGCGACCAGTTCAAGGACACTGGGACAAGTTAATAAGGGTCACCATTTTGTTTTAACCACAGACGAAAGAGAAACAAAGGATTTCTTTTTGTATTTCATCTGCTGCAACTTCAACCTTCTCGCTGAGCGTTGCAGAAGCTCCAAGGTCTGGAAAAGGCTTTATAATTAGCACTCGGACCGGAAAAAACGACCTGGAAGACGTGCAAAAAGCTACCAGAGGGAGATTGAAAGGAGAGCACGATGAGCGAGAAGACCCCCGAGGGTCTTTTGATGACCAGAATGATTGGATTTCCACAGTTGGTATAATGTGCGTCATTAATTCGCTAACATATTCCAGCACACAAGGTAAGGTCACAAGTTCCATAAAGCCCCCGCCCACACTATGAGAAATCACATCTTCCTTTGAAAATCTTCCTGCATGAGTGAGAGCCGTCTCTTCAGCTTCAACAGCCCGAGAAGACTGATGTCTCCGCAGAAGTGCTTTTTGGTTTTCAGTGAAACTATTGAGTTTAGTGTGCAGAGAGATGTTGCCCATCAATCAAATGTGACCTCACAGTGAGAAAACAATGCAATCTGATTGATGAATGGCATTTAAGTTTTGAGCTTGTTTTCTATCTGGTAGATTCCAGGTTGGGGTTTTTGACTCTTGATGTGATGATAGTATATGTTTTACAGTTGGTCCACCACTTTGGTCTGGTGAAATATCCCAACAGCTTGTAGATGGATCGCCACAAAACCTGTACACACATTAATAATTAAAGACAATGTAACGTAACGATTGTAGTGATCGCTCTGACTTTCTAACCCGTTCTCATGGAAGGCATATACATTTTAAGGACATTATGCATTTCATGATAACGCATTTTAGGTTTTCCACATGTCATTTATACACCACATCGTGACGGTGAAATTGTTGCAGTTATGTTTAGGCAACAAAATCACTTAGTTACACCGAATTCACACCAGGTAGCTGCGAAGCGCCGCTTCATATGTTTCAAGCGGGAAGAAATTCTTTGTAACATACAGTAGGTCAACATGTTACTGGAGTCACAGGACACTTTTAGTTTGGCCGGACTTCGCCACAGAATCAAACGGACACAGCCTGCTGAGCTCGGGAGCGGCCACCACAGCTTTTCATAGCCATTGCATGGCAGCCTGGCTCTGGTGTAAATTTGACGTTACGTTTAGGAAAAAATGTCATGGTTTGGCTTAAAATAACTACGTGAACTAAGGAAAACACGTCACCGATGTTGCAATAATTACATGTTTCTGTGGTTGGGAGGTGTGTTCATGTGTTTCAGTTGGGAAGAAATTCTTTGTAACAATCGGTCACCATGTCACAGGAGTCACATGATCTGTTTACTGATTGGCTGCGGGTATTCTCTGGCCACTTCACAGCCATTGTATGGCAGCTCGCTGCAGGCCGCACTTCGCTGCTGCTCTGGTGTGAATTTGGCGATAGGGATTAGGAAAAACATCATGGTTCGGCTTAAAATAACTACATAAACTAAAGACAACACGTCACTAATGTAACTTCTAAATAATCCACATCACTGTAGCATACGAACAACGCTCTCATGCTTGAAAGACTTGTGTTTGTTGGCATTGTTATTGTGAGCATATTCATTTTCTGATTATAGAATTTAGCTCAAATCATCACTGTGACTATAAGTATAGAACCGCTAGCATGGAATTAGTCCTATCATGTGCCTTTCATGTACTGTATGTCTTTTCAAACCTCGGCATGTAATTATCTTTCAGAGAAACGAACGCTTACCTCTGTGACTCAAATGTAATGCTAAAACATGAGAAGCACAAACTGAGACCATTAATCGTGTTTCTATTAACCTCCCTTGATCCCTTTTGTTGCTTCGTAAAGCACAACAATCTTAAATGCGGGAAAATAATTAACTTTTCACTTGTGCTGACCAACAGACCTGTCCAATTTATCCACAACGTCCTCGTTCCCGCTGCCTTTCTTCTCGCAGCCTCAGCAGCATCCTGCCCGTTGAATACCATACACCAGAAATCCAGGCAGAGAGCTAATGGTTTAGGAGCATTGATCAATAACCTATCTTTATCTCAAATTAGGACAGGCCTAGCCTCGGCTCCAACACGGGGCCAAAGTTGTTCATTACGTGTAGCTTAGTTGTCATGCTGAATAATGGCCGACAGGACAGGAACACAAGCGGTGTTGTCAAAGTCCCGACTCCAAACAAGTTTCCTTTGTGTGAGTAACTGGTCCGAGGTACGAGATTGACAGTGTCTTCCCACAGTTTTTTATGGCTAGATACGTCAAAGCATTTCACTGTTGTTGTTATTAACATTGATGGAGGTTCTGAGACACATATTGTGCCAGAGCTCATTTCATTTAATGAGAGGGAACTGCAAAAATAAGATCATCATGGGAGGAGAGAGGACTTTAAAGCTTTTATCCCAGTTATTAGGCGGACCCAGGAGCTTTTAATTATAACAGTAAAAACATGTAAACCATTTCTCAGCAGAAAACATTTATGTGGAATACAGGATTTTTCTTTTAAAGGGGAGAATTTTTAGGCAGCTGTACAATTGTTTTTATTATTCAACCTTTATTTAACCAGGAAATCCCCTCAGATAGAATCTCTTTTCCGAGGGCCAAGATAGCTCACTAGTTACAGTTTAGAAATAAAACACAGCAGACAATCAGAAGAGACTCAGTTACATGGACTTTTAACATAGTTTTACGTTTTCACAAGGGGGACTAGATTATTAAAATGTAGTATGCTCTGCAGATTATTCCAAGTCCAGGGAGCTGCTGCCTCGAAGGGAAACTGGAGGTCTGCGTCAGGAGATTACATATATATGAGAGGAGTTTACCAAGCATGGCCTTGAACACAAAAATATACAGATGAAGTTGTCTACGTAGACTTAGTGAGAGCCAAATCTACCTAATCATAAAGCGTACAATGACGAACACAGGAACCAGAGTTGGTTATGAATCTAACATCACCACAGTCAAAACAATAAAAACCTTAGTTTTAGCTTCTTCACAAGATCTTCAATGTGTACTCTGAAAGTAAACTCTTACCCAACCAAATACCTAAATACTTGACAATTCTTCCATTAATTCCCCATTTGGAGTGTAGAGATTTGTGTCATTTCATTGTGTATTCATCAAAAATAAACTCAATATTAACTTTTTTTTTGTCGTATCTTCACTGTAGCGCTGCAGTCTCTTTTGTTTTCACATGCGTACAAAATATATACACTACAGATACTTATATTTGTGTTGACAACAGTTCAGATTTGTACAATAGTTGGCATGTCCTTGTCCATGTTGATACATAAAGTATGAGTTCAATTCAGAAGGATGCTGAAGGAGCCATTTCATCTTCACCGTTCTATTAAAAACCAGACACACAACGTGCTGTTTGAAAATATAGAGGTTTCTGTTAAAAGCATATTATCCACGGACACACCTGCTCAAAGCATCTTCTGTTATGTGGAACGGGAGAAGAGAACAATACAATACCATATAGCAAAAAAAAAAAAAAAACACCTTCTGAAAATCACAGTTGTCCATGCTGAATGGGAAAATGCAAAGGCACTTTTCTAAAGGCAGCGCAGGATGAAAGAAGCCCACACAAAACAACATCAGCAGCATCCATTCATCACAGCCAAAATACCAATTTTCTTCGTCTATATATATATGTATGCTACTGAGATTTTTTATTCCTTCTTACTGTACGTACGAGCATGCATCTAAAGGGCTTCTAACAGGCCTGATGTAACGAATGTGTAATGATTATTAATGACGTGGGGTAAAGGAAAAGAAAATTGCAGCATGACTATGTCTGTAATCTGTCTCTGGCTATAGAGTTCTGATTTAAGCTCATACATGAAAGTGGGGCAAATACGTAGCGTGTAGCTCCAGCGAGGATCCTTTGACAGCATATATCCCATTAAACATGGAAATTAACCATGAGAAGAGGATATAACTTTCTTCTTGAAATGTAAAGTTATTACATTTACTCCGCTTTGAAAATGAAACAGAACTGCAGGAGGATATGCAAATGAGCAGCATGTATGTAGCTTTTAGTCCGCTTGTTTAAAGCTGCAGAACATGATTTTTGAATTTTATAGGATGGGAAGTGAGTCATGTTAAGACATGTGCTAAGGATTAAATAAATCCTTACAATTCATGTAATGCTTTACCAGGTACAACATGCACAACGTCAAAGAAATGTGAGGAAGAGCTGTGGCGAATGCACAATTTTATTAATGCATTAACGCAATATTTCAGAGGTTGTAGCAGGCGCATGTTTTAAAGTTAGAGTGAAGATACTGGCATCATACGAAACTAGAAAACCTAATGAATCCATTGGTACCAACCATGTCATGTTAGCTTGTCAGGAAGGAGGTTAAATAACGCTCCAAAATTACGCTAAATTGTAACGAGGAAAAACTGGCATTGCCATTTTTAAAGGGGTGCCTTGACCTCTGACCTCCAGATATGTGAATGAAAATGAGTTCTATGGGTACCCACGAGTCTCCCCTTTACAGACATGCCCACTTTATGATAATCACATGCAGTTTGGGGCAAGTCATAGTCAAGTCAGCACACTGACACACTGACAGCTGTTGTTGCCTGTTGGGCTGCAGTTTGCCATGTTATGATTTGAGCATATTGTTTTATGATAAATGCAGTACCTGTGAGGGTTTCTGGACAATATTTGTAATTGTTTTGTGTTGTTAATTGCATTTGCATAAAGCAGGCATATTTGCCTACTCCCATGTTGATAAGAGTATTAAATACTTGACAAATCTCCCTTTAAGGTACATTTTGAACATAAAAACATTTGCGATTAATCGTGATTAAATAAATCGATTGACAGTCCAAGTTAGAAGGCAAGGCAAGTTTATTTATATAGCACATTTCAGCAACAAGGAAATTCAAAGCGCTTTACATAAAACATTCAAAGCATTGAGAAACACATTATAAAAGATAAAATAAGACAAAATGAAACAGAATACATAGAATGCATAACATAAGATGGAAAATAACACCCACTGAATAATAACAAGCTCTTTAATCTCTTCATGCAATCAAACAGATGAATCACAGACGAATCTTGAATATCAAAGTGGCGAGGCCAGAAACCTGTTTCAAGCACCGATCAGAGGACCCCCCTCCACGAACACAGAATTACCAGACAAAGTCAACACGCAGCTCACTGTAATGGAGGAGGGAGATACAACACCGCGACACATCTGGGTCCATTCATCTTGCCTGGTTGCACAGCAGGAAAACAGCAGCCCAGCGAGGTGCAGAGCAACAGACTCTGCAGCATTGGATAAATCATACCAACTTTACCAGAACTGATCCATACTTCACAAGCAAAAGCCTGGTTTCTTTCCCTTTCCTGTAGCGGCGCCTCAGCCTGCATTCTTATCTGTGTGATGAAGTACCTCATCCCTTTCACTGGGAAGCGAGAACGGACTTCTTATTTACTTCCTACTGAGAGCAGAGGATGGTGAAAAGTAGTGGGGAAGCATGTCTGGACAAAATGTTCATATCCGATTGTCTCCTCACTGTTAGATCCATAATAAGTTGACTTACGTAAATTGGGTGAATTTGATGAGTCAATATCACTTTGTTGTATATCTGTTTAATGAAAAATTAGATACTAATGCTAAGATACCAGTTTAATTGATCATTTTTTGACATTAAAGGAGCATCATCACAATGTTTTAATTAAATTGTACAGCAGCTTGAAATACTTATTAAGATTTATAACTATGTCTTATTAGAAAGGAAATCAAATTATTAAAAGATGAAAATGACTTCATGTTCTAGTTTGTAAAGAATAAAATCAATTAATTCAAGACTGGATTACCAGCTTGGTATAGCCGTCAACTGCCCCGGGGCCCTAAACCCTCAGGGGCCCAAAGGCTCCAGGCTCGCCTTGTATAGCAGGTTGTGATAATTCAACTCATTGCAAGTTTGTTAGTTAACACTCTATGAAGTACTAAAGCCTTGAGGCAAAGGTTGCATTATTTATCTTCTCTTGAGCCCATCTTGTTGAGGGGCCCTCAGTTACAATCTAGTTTTAACCATAGACTGTATATAAGAAGTGGACGTAGTCACTATGACATCACCCATTGGTTTGTGGACTACGATTTTGAAGCCTCGAGTTCGACATTTTGGCCGCGGACGCCCGGGTGAAAGTCCTGCGTTTATTTGACCCATTCGCCCGGACTATTGCACACTTTATACTACATCAGTTGCTCTGAATGTCCAATACTGACACGGGTGGGTTTACATTGGAGTTAGTTGAAAGTCAAGGGTGACAGACGCTAAAGGGTGCCTCTGTATGTCGGTATCAGACACCGATGGGGCACTGACCACGCAACGGTATTTAACAAGTTGCGAGTGAGAACGGGTTGTGTGTGGTGGCTGCATTAGCTGCTGTCCACCAATTTTGGTATTTCTCCATTTGGTCACATTTAAGACATTTTCCAACGCGTAGTCTTTTGTGTTCACATGTTACACACTGATTTGGGTGCACACAGGTTGGTAAACATTCTGTCACATGGTTCTTTAATTTGCAAGTAACACTTACTTCTGTATTGATTTTACCAAGCTCCTCTGGCTAGAGGCCTGAAGCCTGAGAGAGATGGTCGTTTAAGGATAGTCTACAGGAAGTGGAAGGAGCCAACGGGGAGATGGAAGAACTTGAGTTTATAATCCTCAAAGAAGATATTTTTTTGTTTGGATTGTTATCATTATTTGGAAACAATTTTTTTCTTTGTAGATCATTTCTTTTGATAGGCTGTTTTATGTTGGTAAATGGCCTTTCTAGTCTTCCAACTACTCAAAGTGCTTTACACTACATGTCAGCATTCACACACACACATTCATACACTGCTATAGCAGAGGCTGCCATGCAAGGTGCCCATCAGGATAATCTAAATATTTATTCACACACACATTTGTGGTTTAGTATCTTGCCCAAGGAAACTTCGACAAGCAGACTGGAGGAGCCAGCTCTACCTCCTGAGCTACAACCGCCCCACATGTTAGGATATCTTTAAGTGTGTTAGATTTTTAATGTTGTTGTTGGTCAAGTTTCCCCTTGTGTCTGTGGAGGGCTCGTCCGTGAGTGTTTATAACCCCCTTGTGTGCCATTTGGGAGTTAGGTCTGATTGGTTATGCTGAGTTAGGTTGAAATCTTAGTTCTTTAGTGCTTAGTTGACCTCCTTTGAGTTTGGCCCTAATTTTGTAGCGACTTTTTCTGGTTTAATAGAATGTATTCATTTTTGTCATTTATCAAATTTTGCAGCTTTATTAAAGCAATGCTTCTTCTTTTCTTTTTTTGCATGGTCCGTAATAATTGGGGTCAGTAGTGGGATCATTCAGTTAAGGACATTGGTGCATTTTTTTCCCTCTTCCGTTATTTGCCTGAGCCATGCGAGGTGGAAGAGGAGGGTGAAGAGTACCGGGAGCCTATAATAAACAATAAACAAAAACAACGCATCTTGATATAAACTCCTTCTCATTATATGACCGATCAGAGTAAATCCCTGCACTCACATGTTGACATACATACGTATTACCATCGTCTTGCATAAACATATTTACTGTACGGATCACTTACAAGATTGCTTCCTTAACAGTAGATAGATTTAGTTGTGTTTTCATTTTGCATGCCCACGTTTTCAGATTGTTTCGGTCCCGTTGTTTAGTTTGCACCAAAGTTTGAAAGACAGCTTCAACAGCAGCCTAAAGGAACCAAACCAAAAAGGGAAGTTTGTTTGAACTGAACCAAACTGCTTCGGTGCCAAAGCACCCAAAGCTGCTGCTGTCCTCTGTGGACATTCACATCACATCTAGTGATCACCTCTCACGATTTTGAATCTATCTTTAGAGAGGGGCTTGTTTGTGAGACCAGTTGGTCCTTTGTTTACAATTCCTCTTGTTCACTGAGGCTGGAAGTCGTGTTGGACTGCGGGGCGATGGCACAGATTTGTTTAGTTAATGAGTCCCCGCTGACACATTTAAGACATGACAGGCACTGTCATGCTTTCACTCGCTCAAGGAACCAACAACCCAGTGCCAGAAGCAGACGTCTGCTTGAAAGCTGGCAGAGGCTCCGCGCTGCAAAGCAGATGCCCAGACATAACAAATGGATCCCATCAAAAAACAGAATAACAAAGGCAGAGACGGTTTGAGGAGTAAAATCAGGGTTTGACAACAATTCAAGCGACTCCAGTATTTAATGGGTAGAAGAAAATCCTTCCAAAGTGAGAACTGACTCCTCATTTGCATGCTAAATAACTCAAAGACGAAGTCCCGTGAGGAATCTGCAAAGTGTTGGCTAAGTTAGCGACAATAATCAAGTCCCTAAGTCAAAACAAAGTTTAATCAAGGTTTGGGAGCAAGATTCATAAAAATACTTGTGTAGCGCCATAAGCTACACCCTTTGGAGGCAGCTCAACTGAACATGTCATGTCCAGCTGTAACTCATTTCATTTACAAAACAACAACTGCTTGACGAAATGATTTGAAACAGGTATTCTGTGTGAAAAGTTTTGTAAACCGTTACTGTGAGGCATTTAAAGGGCGAGTCCATATGTGTTCTGTTTCAGGTTTTTTTTTAAAAAAGGAAACGCCCACTCAGCCTTTGCAAAATGCTGTGACGTAGGGTACCAAAGTAAGCTAATCGAAGCTAATTAATAAGGTTATGAATAATGTGAACGCCAGCACTAGCTGAGTCATAGTTTGAGAATAACTGAAAGTGTTAGTTTGGATTTTTTGAAGTGGGGTTGTATGTATACTCCCACGTTCTGCGAGGTAAAATGACTGTTTTTGTGAATGGAGTCTGGTGGCTTTGAAGAGAGTGATATAACGGCTTCTGTTCCCCGTCGGAGAGCGCTGTCTGACGGCGACGTAAAGCAGCTATTTTAGCCACTTAAAAAAAAATCTATATTAATTTAAGTGTACACTATATTTAGGATATTTTCATCATATAACATCGCCATCAGACAGACCTTTCCGACAGGAAACTGAAGCCATTATATCGTGGTCTTCAAAGCCACTAGACCAGACTCCATTCATTTTACCTCGCAGAACACAGGCGTTGCTAACACGTTCTCATCCCAACTCGTCACATACTGGCGCTTTGTCAGACTCCTCGGCATCACTTTTAACTAATTAACGAACGCCGAAGGTCATGACAAAGCCTCGGTATTTGACGCTCTGGGAATGAAAACAGACTTTGGATTTGAATACATAAGGAACACCACTGTGAAGCTATGATATAAAAACCTAAAAAAATAAAAATAATAATGGACCCGCCCTTAAAGTTGGCATTTATGAAAAAGTAGTCCTAGTCAGCTCAGGTTACACGTTGTAAATCACATCATCTATAGATCATGTCAAAAATGTTTCATGAGGAATATAAAAAAATGACAATGAAGTTGAATATGTGGTCAAAATAATCCCATTCCTCGTGGTAATTTGTCAAAACGGAGTTAATATTCTGTGGCAGAGAGACGGTTGGCAGCGTTTGCCTTGGCTGCAGGACTCTGCGTCCTCGACCAAACAGCTCCCCTGAAGTCAGGCTTGGAAATGAGCTTCCCTCCTGTTATTTATGAGAGCGCCGGGAGCCAGTGCACCTTGTTTAACAGCCCACAGCCACATGTTCCTCTTTGCATCCGTTTCCAGTAGGTAAGACGGGGAACTCGTTCCAAGCCTTTTCTCATTTTCACATAAACATACAGTACATCACAGGGCGTCGCAGAAAAAGGATGCAATTTGGCAGCACCTGCCTGAATTTCTCTCACTGAAAAGATGAGGAAAATAAATAAATGTCACCAACTTAAGAAGAAAAGGAAATTGGTGAAAAAGTTTAAATCATACCTGGCAACCGTGTTGAAGGAACAAGAGAGAAGGAGAGAGAAGGGAAATTGAAAATGAAGCAGTGCTTGACAGCTTTAGTTTCAGAAGTGTCCACGGTGCAGAGCTGCAGTTTGATTACTCAGAAACAATAAAACTCTTCATCTTTTGTGTACAGCTCAGGTGGGTCCTTGCCAACATAATTTGCACAGAAGTGAAGGACCTTTCTGTCTTTGGACGTCGGAGTCGAGAAAACAATGGCGTCAGTCATCGCGGGGTGTTCCTTTAACCATTAAAGGCTCCTAACTGAATACTGCCACTCTCTTACAAAAAAAGAAGTATACTTAAGTATAGTTCAAGTATCTTCCCAAGTATACTTTATTTAATAAGTATACTAATATAAATGAAATAGTAGTATACTTGTAAGTGTACTACTTTAATACTTCTTGGGACTATACTGGCCCACTTTTTATTTATAAAAGTATACTTTAAATATACTTGAGTTGAGTACACAACTAGTTTACATCCAAGTTGTATTTTGCACTGCAACTATAATATGAACTATACTGAACTTAAACTGTTAGTTTACTAGTTATATACATGTAGCCCACTTTTTAGTTTATGAAAGTACACTTTAAAGTATACTCTCAGTTATAGCTTTTACTGCAAGTATACTTGTAGGTTTTCTTTAAGTGAATTTATAGTACTTAGCCAAATGTACTTATGATTCTCTGTATATTTTTCAATATAAGCCGAGTACACTTAGACATTTCTGTATACTTGTCGGTATGAGCTAAGGTTACTTAAGTATAATTTTGTTAAGTATATCTCTGATAAGTACATAAGAAGTAAACTGAAAGCACACTCTCTTTTTGTAAGGGTTAACTTGACAAGCAGTCGCCTTCTCCGTCATTGAATGAATCTACACGGGTTACACCGCAATAGACGTTGTGAGCAGGCTGCTACTGAATCACGTTAACTGCTCACACCTGTTCCTGCCAATTATGTCACAGACTCTGGCACTCACAGAACAGTCCTGAACCAACAGAGTGAGAATACCGGGTAACAATGTTGATGAAAGAAAAGCAACAAAAAAAAAAAGCCATGAATGCATGTAGCTCAGATTTCTGCATGCATTCTGTTGTGATTTATTTTCCTCATTACTGCAAATGAAGCTATCACCTTACATCCCGTCATTTCCTGCACAGTAACAATAGAGTTTAATTGCAAGGCAAGCTACTCAGAAGATCAATAAATGTTAAAAAAGTGTGTGTTGCTCTGAATCAAAGAGCAAGGCTTCATTACACTTTCCACTAACAAGCATACCGAGGCTGAGATTTATTTACCAAGTTGAGCTGAATTTGTATTTATACAGACTACAAAAAAAAATCTCCTCTCTTGTTTTTACACTCTTAATTGAAGCAAACAGACATACTTCATTAAAGTGCATTGAAATCAGTGGGCTACCTCCGGATCTGAAAAGTGAAGCTGATGCGGAAGTGCCTTAAACTTGCAATCTTTCTAACAGCCAGCAGGGGGCGACTCCTCTGGTTGCAAAAAGAAGTCTGATTGTATAGAAGTCTATGAGAAAATGAGCCTACTTCTCACTTGATTTATTACCTCAGTAAACATTGTAAACATGAGTTTATGGTCTCAATCGCTAGTTTCAAGTCTTCTTCAATACAGCATGATGTTCATTTAGTAAATTATGGTCACATTTAGAGTCAAATAGACCATAAAGCAGGGTATGCTTTAGGGTGTGGCTACCTTGTGATTAACAGGTCGCTACCACGGCGTTGTCCGGTCTGGGAGTTACTTACTTAGCTCCACCCTCTCGTGTCACTTCTGGTTGCAGAAAAACAAGATGGCAACAGCCAAAATGCCGAACTAGAGGCTTCAAAACGACAGTCCATAAATCAACGGTTGATGTGACGGTGACTACGTCCGCTTCCTATATACAGTCTGGTTGAAACCCATTGAAGCTAATGGAGAATGGCTCCTCAAGCAAATGTTTTTACCTGCTGTTTGACTTATAGTAGTTCTGTGCAACTTTTATTTACGTATATGGAATATATAGATAGGAGCCCCTTGCATCACTGTATTGAAAATAATAAAAATCTATACATTTTAACTGCTTATTCTGGGACATTTTCTACCATTTCTATCTATAGATATCTATAGATATAGATATAGATATATCTATATATATATATAGCAGGTGCTTGCTAACCAACCGGACATAGTGGTGGTTGACAAACAGCAGAAGAGGGCAGTGTTGATAGATGTGGCGATACCAGCTGCCAGCAACATCAGCAAGAAGGAACATGAAAAGGTTTAGCAGTATCATGGGTTGAAAGAACAGCTGGAACAAATGTGGAAGGTCAAAGCCGACGTGGTCCCCGTGGTAGTAGGAGCACTCGGGGCTGTGACCCCCAAACTGGGAGAGTGGCTCCGGCAGATTCCAGGAACGACATCTGAAGCCTCAGTCCAGAAGAGCGCAGTCCTAGGAACAGCTAAGATACTGCGCAGAACCATCAAACTCCGAGGCCTCTGGTAGAGGACCCGAGCTTGAGGAATACACAGATACCACACCCCACGAAGGGTGAGAGGGAGAGTTTTATTTTTTTTAAAACAGTATTCCCATGTTCCCAAAGACCAAATATAGTACAATAAGAAAAACTCACTTTTCAGCCACGGTTTGACCAATTTGAAAATTTGGGTTTGAAATTTGAAAAGAAAATGGGTTAACGTACTTGTTAAACTTGTTTTCAACACCTGAGCTGTCAAAAGATATTTTGGGAAATGCAGAAAATCACAAGAGCCAAGTGAACACTAAACTTATGAAATATAACAGTACAGTATCAAGCCTTCAGTGAGAAAAACAGACCTATTTTCATATTTAATTTACACCTGTGCTGTTACTACAGTAGAGCTACATAGTAAGATGACACAGTGAGGTGATAGAGGAATGTTTTCAGCAGAGAGTGATTCTTTCAGCTCTCATGAGATTTTCAGACAAAGCTCTAGTTATTTTACAGTCGTGGCTCAACAGTAAATCTGGAGACACACTGGAGGATTATCTGAAAGACATACTGCAGTTTGGTCTATCCTACAATTGAAGGAGAAAACCCAAAGGGAGGCTTGTTAGGAACATATGTTCAAGTTGGAGAGGTTTAATGGTCTCAGTTCCATGCTCTTCATGGGGGGAACATAAACATTATCAATTGACTCAATATTTATGAGCTAAATCAAATGCATTTTGTTCTTTAAAGTTGCCATATTAGCTCAAAATAAGACAACCTTCTCTTGGATAAACACAGAATGAATATGTTCATTGAAAAAAAAAAGTTAGAAAGACCATATTTAACTTTTTTTGAGGAGAAAAAGTGAAAGCGGATTCAAAGAGAATCACCATTCGGGACATGCTTACTGCTTTATCCTTTCTCTTACATCAGAGTTGTGGATGTTTCCACAAATACATTTGCTAAACTCAGTCTTCAACCTTGAAGCCACTTTAAATTTTTCCTTTGTGTCGCACTCCTTCATCCTGAATTTTAGTCACACAGTCACTCTCTTCTATCAAGCTCTTGAAAGCGGTTGATTTTGAGAATCATGGATCAAGATTCTCTCTTTAAGACTTAAGTCTTTCTGGGTTCACACTTATCAAACATGACTGTTCTTACTAATTCTGCAGTTCCATTCAAAAGGAGTTAGGAGTTTAGCATGCAGTCTTTTGGTGTGATATACAGTTACAGGATTATTAGTAATTCATTTCTCTACATGGCAGCAAAACACGCAACATGAGCAAGCAGATGAATCATGTAAGAACAAGAAGTACAGTTATGGACATTTTGGGGCTGAGTGATCAATAGCTGAAGGTTGAAAGATTTTGGAGTTCTGAATATTAGTGGTTGGCAGCATTCACTCTTGTATAACATTAAATAGGTGGTCAGAGAGCCATCATGTGTCTTATGGCGTGGTATGGATGGACCCAAACACAGGACACCAACACAGGCCTTGGTGAAGTTTTTAAGAAGGTTTATTGTGAGAGCGAGCTGGACGAGTTTGAGTGATGTGGGCAGGCTGAGGTTGCACGAGGGTAGCAACAGACAGGAATTAGTTCAGGTACAGAAATACAAGAAAAACCTATTCCCTCAGAAAGCTTGGCCTGAGTGCAGCTACCACAGCAGATGAGATAATGATCTGGCAAGGAAACCAGGGTTGAAATAGTGAGGAGTTGATGAGTGGATGGCTGACAGGTGTGTGAAGAGCAGAGAGCCAGAGAGGTGACGAGCTGATTGACAGCAGATGTGCAGGTGGACCTGGTGGGTGACTGTGTGGGAGTGTGTGTGTGGTTTTATTTGATTGTGTTGATGTTTTCGTTTTTATTGCTGTGTGATTAAATGTATGCCTGTGTATACTGCTGTATTCTTATATTGATGTTGTTTATGCTGATGTTCTTATGTCTATATTTTTATATTTTGTCTTTAAATGTAAACCACTTTGAGTTTATGTGTAATAAAATATGCTATATAAATAAAATTGCATTTCCTATTGCCAATGGGTCATCAGCTACTACAGTTACAGGCACAGGAAGTGATGGAGGAGAGGTGCAACTGTTTTACGTTTCATAATAAAAGTCCACTTTAAGTCACACAATGAATGAAGTCATCTGTGGAGCTCCGATGGAACCTATACACTATTGTCTCAGCCCGGCTCTTTAGACTGGGACAAAAACAAGAGACAAACAAGTATACTAACTAATAAAGTAATTCATTTACCACACAATAATGAACAAACAGGTCCAACAAATAGAAGGGAAGAATCTGTAAAATCAGTAGTGTGGGTGTGGATGAGTGAAAATGTGCTGCATGGATGTTGTGCTCTGGCTTATATGCATGCATGGGACACAGCGGGTCCAACAGGTGTGTCCCATGACGCTGGTCTCAACGGCAAAGCGCACCAAGCAGAGGAGCCGTCACGCTATCCATAAAACAACACTCTCTTAAAGTAACAGGTTCAATCCAGCGCTTGCTCTGTCTGCTGTGGTGGATAAATGTCTTTAATTATTCTCCATCTTAAATTACTAGCCAGAAAACATCCCAATTTCTGTTGCAGCTTCCTTGCATGTTGTGTTCCCATTGATAAAATATAATGTATGATACCATAACAGGGTTTATCAGAATAATCTCAGTGGTATCACTGTGTGAGATCCTGCCCACTGTGAGCGTACTCAGCACCGTGCTGCAATGTTGTTTTCTAAATCAGCTTTAATTTAAAAAAAAAAAAAAAAAACAGTAGCCTGAGGGCAATCTCACATCTATCAGGGCTTCTAACCTGTGGTGCAAGCCGCCTGACAAGAGCCCAGAGACCCTTTTTAGCCTTGCTTTTGCTTTGTTTTAATGTGTCGGTATTGTAATGTAAGGATATTGTTTTTTTTACTTCAAAGCTCACATGCATACTAAATTGCAGATGTATCTCCTAACTGTGTAGAATATGTCTAGCTAATGCTGCACTCTACATGAGAATCAAGCTGATTTGGGGCCTGATTCCAGCCCAGTTGCACAGTTCATGAAATAGCCAGGAAATGTAATGTACGTGATGGTCAGCATGAAATCAATTCGTATGTAATCCACGTAATTGTGAACCGGGAAAGTATAGAGAGCTGCGAACACCACATAGGGGGGGAGGTCGGGGTGGATGGGTAGGTTAAAAAAAACACAGGACACCAGGAGACCGGTGTTTGTGTTCCGTGTGAAACCACAAGTCAAAGTTGATTTATTTGTCACGTACTTCCTACTTAAGTTACAGCACTTTCTGGAGCTAACTAAGTAGTTTTATTTTTGAAAAGACTGGGGCGGAAATTCAACCGTGCGTCACGTGTTGCTTGACATTCGTATGAAAAATACATTGTTGACAGTCGCGCTGAGCGTCACGAAAAAAAAGGGAAATATGTGTCTCTGTACATGAATCAAATAGATTAAATTTCGTGACTATTTCATGAACTGCCTGTCCTGTCCGCAATGATTTCAAAATTGCAAATGTTAAACATGTTCAATATTAACGATCGTATATCCTGTTGCGTATGAGGAACCCCGAGGACAGCCGATGCCGCCGTCACGTGGGAAAGAACGACAGCCAATTGGGAACCAAAGCTAAAGGAAGGACAACCACGCCGTCATGGCTAACACAAAACGCAAAGCATAAAGTAGCAGGAAGACAGACCTAAAAAATGGAGGACCGATTTGTTAATTTGTGGCAACCATACAAGTGTTTATTTAACGTGTCTACGGGACTTCATCCATTATTTATTTTTTTTCTTTGTGAATTTTCAGTACAAAGTAGTGCAATAACTAACAACGCTAATTCTTCTTCTTTTTAGTGTGAGCCATCCTTACGTAAAATAATCTATATGTGGTCAGAAAACAATCAGTTTTTTTTACAAATCAGAAAATTACATCTAGTAAAATCAGTTTTCAGTGAATTGTTCCTTTATTATTGAATTGTTTGAATTGTTTATTGTCGAATTTATTATTATTATTATTATACAGTTTTTAAAGATGATCTCACGGCTTGATACTCACAGACGATATCTCTTTCAGATATCTGATGCAGGTCGATGTCTCAACTTCTGATCTGGCCGACATCATTTAGTCAGAGCGGTAATAGAGATGACCCACAGCCATCAATGACGGCTGAATTGTTCCATTATTTGTTCAGCGTTGCTGCCATGAGAATAAGAGATAAGGCTCTCGTTCGCCTTTAACATTCTCGTGTTGCTCCTCTCACCACTTTACCCTGCTGCAGCCGTTCCTCTCCACACCAGCCTAGCAGTAGCTTCAAGCTAACCATAAATAATTCATTGTTTGAAACGGACACAATGAATACCAATTCTCTCATATCGCCCGGCACCTTCATCAAGGATGATTGCTCGACCTGAGGTCATTAGACGTTATTGGTGGCAATATGTTTTCAATATCAAGCGCTCAGTTTGGCACTAAGGTTAGACAGAGAGCTGCTGGAAACACACCGGTCTGAGTCGATCATTGTGATGAATCTATCATGGTGGAGTCAGTTTATCTGTCTGCCTGCAAGCCAGACAAATTAAAATTGTAAGAAAATTATTTGCTGATGGTTTCAGTTTTTTTTTTAAAAACTGCGGACTCTCTGCCAGCAGTGAATCTGAGATCAGGGACTAGATTGGCATCAACCACTGGAACATGCATAAAAATAGACTTGGCATTGTGCGAGGACAGCCGCATGCCCTGAGCCATGCGGTGGTACTGGAAACTTTAGTTACAGACTTTGGGTTTGAACAAGTTTTATAAGGGAACTTCAGGGTAACTTGGCATGTGTGGACACGATCTACATTCATTGGCTACTGGATAACAGGCTCTTTAAAACCAACAATCATGAGCATCTGTTCTCAACATCTGATAGTTCACCAGCCCATGCTGGCTATTATTTGCTCAGTCTTTGGAAAGTAATTCTATTTTAAACAAAAAAAGACACAAATAAAACTCTAAAAAAAACTCTTTTCACAATTTACACCTGGGTACAACCCCGTTCACCAACAGCCAATGAAAACAGCTTCTTCTTCTTCTACTTGCATGCTTTAACTGCCACCCTCTGATACTCTGGACTGAAGCGTTGGTCCATTATACTGTCACTTTACCTTTATATAATTTTACTTACTGTTTTCACCTCTGTATATATATATATATATACTATATTTATTATTATGCATGTGCATTTACTACATTCCTGTTTATTTTCAGTTTATTCGTTTGCAAATTACTGTCCAATTTATATGACTTTGTAACTTGCACTATTCTATGTTTATACTCTCATTTTGTTTGTACTTGTGTGATCTTCTTTTTTCTTATTTCATACATATTAAATTAGCATTGTTAGTGGGAGCCTGAAACTGTCATCAAGATTTTCATTGCCAACAACTACTTGCAATTGTTGTGCATATGATAAATAAAGAACTTGATCTAAAATAGTTGTTTAACAAGTAGTTCCTCTTATCAATAAAGTGACACTTAAACCTGCATTAGATATTTTTTTTGGCCACTTGGGGGCAGCGCAACAGTCTGTAAACACAACATTGACATATTATCACTTTATAAGATAGATATGCAGCATGTGTTTGCAAGTTAGACATTTACTCATTAACCTGACACGAAGCATTATTAACCTTCATTTTTGGAGTTGTGTTTCTTGCCACCCGATGAATGTAAGTCCAATATTTGTTTCCTTTGAGCTCTGTTTTGGTCTCCACCAACTCGTGAGTGAAATATCTGGCTCTTTAGCTGCTAAATGCACCACTATGTTCACAAGCCGAGTCATTCTAGGAAGTTACTGGTCCCTGCTAAGAAATAGTCCAACATATAACCCCTCGTAAAACTGTTTTATAGGGATTAAGCAAACACGATATACAGGCTAATGGTTTCCCCCTGTTTCCAATCTTTATGCTAAGCTAAGCTAGCCAGCTGGACATGAGAGTGGTATCTATATTCTCATCTAACTCTTTGCAAGGAAGCCAAATGTCAAAGTATACCTCAGTCTTTTTCTTTGTTTACCTCAACTCTCCTTTTCTTCATCCTCTGAACACGGTGCAGGATAAACAGGACGTGCTTCTCCTCTAACATGCTTTGATAATATATATACGACCTTTAGTCTTCAAATATTATGCTAATCTTTGTTTTATCATTCTCGCCATCGTCACACCTACACGAGAGGTTAATGCAACTGACCTGTCGTTTTCTGTTAGCTGGATCTTCTCCTGGTTTGCAGATAAACTTGGAAACACAAAGATGTTTCATAACAATTGATCTGCGCTGCAGAAATCCCTCAGTATGCATTTGGTATATTTGCTTCCAGTGATTTAGAGTGCAGAGGATCATTTGTAACACATGCAGAAGGCTTTGCATTTCCGTTTGACACTTTCCACTCTGCTTACCATCAAAAGACCATATCATCTTCACTCGGTCAGCATCTCTGTGACCTCCCTGTGATATTTGACTCTCAGATGACTCTCTATAATAGCAGAACAAGTGAAACCCGCATACAATCCGTGGCATCACTCGTGTGCTACGAACCAAGCAGTGTCATTTTACTGAGTTGCATCTACAGATGGGCGCCTCCCGTCCACAAATTCAAACCAAAGAAATCCTGACAACTCGTTGACTTCTTTCACTTTCTTTTCAAACAATTTAATTGAAGACTGGGCCAAAAGAAGAAAAGATTCATGACTTGGAATACGCAGGATGACATATACAGTCTTTTATTCACAAAGACTTTGAAGTTCCCCTCCAGTAACCTCACAATAAATTTGAAAAACCTCAACACGCCTGCAAGTAAATTGTCAGTTTACAAGACAAAAGCATGAGTAATGACTGATTCCTGCCAGCTGAAAGAGGCAGAGCTGTATGTTAACTGCTGCACAGCTGGAACTTGTTTAGATTGGGGTTTGTTACTGGTTTCTTGTTACTTTGTGAAATGAGTGGTTTCAAAATTTGATTGTGCTGATGATGGCGCTGAAATATGCCTCAATTCCTTTTTAATTTAATTTGTGCATGATTTACTGTTTGTGCTGATGATATTGATTTTCCTCTGTATATGACTAAGTACAGAAAACAATAATTTCATCATATATTTATATTAGGGCTGTCAAAGATGGTCAATGTTAACGCAAATTAGTTTTAATGCCACTTATGTCTTTAATGCATTAACGCAATCGAGTGAAGATACTGGCATCATATGAAACTAGAAAACCTAATGAATCCATTGGTACCAACCACGTCATACTAGCTTGTCCCAAAGGAGGTTAAATAAAGCTCCAAACTTACGCAAAATGTTGGTGAGGAACAACTGGGCATGGCCAATTTCAAAGGGGCCCCTTGACCTCTAACCTCAAGATATGTGAATGAAAATGGGTTCTATGGGTACCCACGAGTCTCCCCTTTACAGACATGCCCACTTTATGATAATCACATGCAGTTTGGGGACGAGTCATAGTCAAGTCAGCACACTGACACACTGACAGCTGTTGTTGCCTGTTGGGCTGCAGTTTACCATGTTATGATTTGAGCATATTTTTTTTATGCTAAATGCAGTACCTGTGAGGGTTTCTGGACAATATTTGTCATTGTTTTGTGTTGTTAATTGATTTCCAGTAATAAATATATACATACATTTGCATAAAGCAAGCATATTTACCCACTCCCATGTTGATAGGAGTATTAAATACTTGACAAATCTTCCTGTATGGTACATTTTAAACACATAAAACATTTGAGATTAACTATGGACAAAGTAACACTAACATCAGAGAGTCATATTCATCTTTACTTGTACAACAAAAACTGCCCTCTCAACATGTTGTCAATGGAAACAAAGTGATTTGTCATTTGTAAAAACATAGTTATGTTCCCCGCACATTTTGTTATCATTTTTCATGTCTGTGGTCAACTGTGGTATCTATATCCTGACAAGATAATAATCTATATTTGCAACATGTCCACATGACAGACTACTCAGACATTACTCGATACCAGCAGGATACGATGACACACATCCTGCTCTCCCTAGTGCAATATGAATTTCTTCCTGCATCAGCACAAAAAGCTCACACACAGACGGAGAGACACACACTCACACACACACACACAAAAACAATACACACCCTCAGGCAGTAGCTCTGTCAGCAAAAGGGACAACAGGTGTCCACGTCTCAGCTCTGCAGCGGTCCTCCTGGAGCAGCTCGGGTTCACGCAGCCGGTCAGAAGGTCACGTGACTTTTTATGGCTTTTTCTAAAAAGAAATGAGCAAAGATGTCCTTTAGCCTCTTGAAACCCACTGACCCTGTGTTACAAACTCAAGGGCATCAAAACTTTGTTGAGACATGCAGAACTTAAATCTGGTGGAGAGATTAGTGAGATCAGTGCAGCACATGGAGTCTTGGGGTAAGAAATTTGGGCGTTCACCAGGCAGGGGTGGTCTATTGCCACGTTCATGTCATATCGAAAAGACCGTAATGAGCAGCCTAGTTCCAAGACAGGGATATTGGGAATTTCTTCCCCTTGAAAAAGAACTACATAAATGTCAACAAAGCCGCCATCACTGGCAGTTACATCGAAATAAAATCCCAAATTAACACTAATATAATTCATTCAGCAAATTAAAAAGGAGCTATACAATGTTTGCTTGTGTCTGGTTTCATTTGTTAATAAATAGCTCCAAATACATATCAGTAAATGCAACCAATTTGGGCTGTTTAAATGAATGTTTCTACAAGCGTAGCAGTGGGAATAACAGTAGCTTTTCCTTCCCATTCTGCAGAGTGAACGCAGTATAATGATTGAAGGTTCTCTATTCGACATCCAGAGCATTAATAAAGCAGAAACAACTACAGTTTATAACGCCGTCCGACCGTGTTGTCGCAGAAGCGTAGCACCCACCCTCCTGTTCCCCCTCACATAAACACCTTTAGCTCTGTCAGCAGTGTTGCCGTTCTTTCCTCTGTTAGCGCTGTTAGCTGCGAGCTGTCGGCTCAGCTGTCGTCATGTTGAGAGCCGTGTGGAGGCAATAGAAATCCTCCCATTCAGCACGTTTAACTCTATCCAGTTGCATATTGGGAAGTAAGCAAATACAGAGCTTGACCCAAACTGGACTGGATCTGTCTCTTGCAAGCCCTCAAACTTTATGGTTGTATAATTTGCTGTGATGCTTCTTTAAAAAGGCCTGTGTTCTTAGTCTAAAGTATTACAGGATGGCGCCGCTGCGATCGGTCGCCGTCGGCGGAGCTCCGCAGAGATTGTGTGTTTTCTTAGTTTTTGTACTTAACAGAGAGACTGAGACGGAGTTTCATTCCCCAGGCCATCAGGACTGTGAACTCTGACCTCTCATGCTGCCCCCCTTATCCACACACGTTCACATACACACACATAGGGCTACATACAGAGAATACACACACACTCATTCATATTCTATTCACACACTTATATTTATATTCCATATTGTATATAGACCCCTCTCACTGTAAATACTGCCATTGTCCCTACAATTTTTATTAAATTTTTTAAAATATTTGTATAGTTGAGGTTGTTTTGCACAATCTCGTGAGCACTGCCACTTTGCATTTCACTGCACATCCTGTATGAGTACGTGACAAATAAAACTCTTGAATGAAAAGTACAAATTGCATCAGCCTTTTCATGAGCATTATATAAGCATGTGAATGTGTTATGACTGGTAAACCCACAGAGAAAAAAGGTAGGACTCAAACGCACGACTCAAAACAAGGTAGGTGCAATCATGGAAAGACGTGGTCAAGAAAAAACAGGCTTGAGGTCAGAAAAAAACAGAAATACCAACAGGAAATCACTGGAACGCTTGACTCGAGGGGACGAAGATGAAGTGGCGCAGAGACAGGGAAACACACAAACTATACACTGGGGAGATGAGTCTAATTGGGTGCAGGTGAGACCAATAGGGGCGGGGTAAGTAATCACACAGGTTGGGAACATACAAGGTCAGGAAGTGAAGTTTTCTGCAATGAGAGGAGAGGTATAGTAACACGAAATAAAACAGGAAATAATAACTGAATATAGTAAACACATAACCTAAGGAGCAGGACCAGACATGTCAATATATTAATGCTCTATTATCACATCGGAATTTCAGAGTTGGTGCTAATTTATGTGTGAAGTGTAAAAGACTCTCCCGCTGTTTGTGCAATCTCAGAAATCTAATTCTTCGAGAGAGGTCCTCCTGACACTGAATGACCTGAACTTGTGATGAGGACCGGTCTATTGTTTCCTCACCCGCTGCTTGTGTGGCTGAGCGGGCTGCTCATCTCAGTCTGGACCCTGTTGACTGATGGATTTCCAAACTCTGCATCAGCCAAAGCCATTAAGTGGTCTGCTGGAGCGAAATAGCTTTACCGTTGCCGAGGTGCTGCAATTGGCTCAGCAATTCCTGCCTGCTATTGTCTCAGACCGCTGTGACTAAGTTAATTTCTTGCCAGACAAGCACAAACACGTATATGCTGACACACACACACAACAAATAACAAGCAAGAAATACAGTGGATCCCATTTCTAACAACTCTTTTGTTCCCCTTCATTATCGGTGAAGCGTTCAGACGGAAGAGGTGACTCGAACCGAATGAATTTCTTCAGCCGCATGTCTTCTTTTATATTACGAGTCTGCTGCAGGCTCCATCCATCATGTGTTTGAAATCTCCAAACTCATGATGTGTGTTTTTTTTTTTGTTTTTTTTTTTATTACTGTATTCCACTTTGAGATTATAGCTGTAAATCCAATTTGATGATTCAGTGACTGAGTTAATATGAAAGAGGTGTGGAAAATGTAATTCTCCTTTGATCCCCTCTTCAATACTTGCTCTACCTGCTTCTACATTATTCATGGTCATATTTAAGAAGTAGGAGATAAAGCCCGTCTTTACATTCACGGTGACAGGCTGGATTGGCCCTGAGGAATTCAGACCCTCTGTGGTTTAAGTGCCTGACATGGTTGGCCAAACACAGAACTGGATTTCCCAGTACAGAACAAACTGAATGCAGTTATTTCCCATAAGACCTTGTGCACACACAAGGGACCCGGCAGCAACAATTGTGAGACGAAAGACGAGCCGGGAAATAAAAGACAACTTTCTTTTGTTCTTTGAAATGCAGTATGTTCAACAATGAGTTCCAAGGATTGGAACCTCTTTTATACAGACATTGTCTACTGCATGTTCAGAAAATACATATATACTGTATAACCAGATCTCATGGGAAGGCCTATAAATAGCATGACATTATCAGCACCTCTTTTTGTATGTCATTTTTACGCCACACAACAAAATTATACGGTAACGGCCACTTTAGATTGAGGCAACAAAACCACTTAGGTGGTATTAGGAAAAATATCGTTGGTTGGGCTTGAAATAAGTACGGAAACTAAGTAAAATACGTACGGAAACAACGTAACAGAAGTATGAAAACCCATCACAAAACAAAAAAAACGGTCACAAATGTAACTTCAAAATAACTCAACAAGACTTTGGGACACAAACACGCTGGTCTCCAACACCGGCCTCCTGGTTAAAACTCCTGTGTTTGTTGGACCCATGTTTCTTGTTTAAAGCACTCACTTAAAGATCATGGTTTAGGTTGATTATTGAAACTTTTTCTAAGTTAATGTTGTCTGGAAGTACAAGACAGGACAAGTTGACTTTTTTCTATATCTGTCCCAAACTACAAGCTTTTCCAACTTCCCCTAAGCCGCATTAAATCAAAATGTCATTACGCAGTCATTTTTTTCCATTTTGTGACAAACCACAGACAATTATCACTTGACTGTCGTTTCTCTCGGCTCTACGGTGCAATTCAGCATCTTACAGCTCATTTCTTTTGGTTTTGCATCCCACAACTGTTTTGGTTCACTCTCACTCTCATATCGTCTCGTTTTCGGCCGCAGCAGGCTGCTGTTTAAAGAGCCAAATATTTTCAAACACAGCTTAAAATGAAGTGAATAATGGAGTCATGTCTGCTCGATGTGTTAATTAAGCCACTGTTTGCTAATATTAATATTAGCATATTAACTTTATGAGGTGATAATTTGTGTTGTGTAATGTATACAGCACTTGTTTAACTTACAGGTAGTGTACATAAATCTAATAACACATGATACGCAGGACTCACAGCTTGGTCTCTGTTGTCAAAGTCCTCCACCCTCCACCCTCAGAGAGCCCTCCTACTCCCTAAAACTTTTGTGCAGTCTAAGGATGTCACGCTTCCTGGACTGCAAAAAAAAATAAAAAATAAAAAATAAAAAATAAAAAATAAAAAATAAAAAATAAAAAATAAAAAATAAAAAAATAAATATTGCCAGTGAACATGATTGTAAATTAAATATTGTGATAATTTGTGATAAATAAATGTATTTTGTAGGATACACTACACCACAGGATTCACTAAAAAACGCTCCCCGCTAGGTCTAAAAACAAGATTGATAACCAACGGTGAGAACCAAAACAAGTTCTGGGCCATAAAACCAAAACAATGAGCTGAAAGATGCTAAAATGAAAATAAACTGGAGATAATTATCTGTGGGTTTGTCACCACAAACAACCCCTTTCACATTACGTGTAGTATTTTATCTATTGTTAATGTAGTGCAGCTTTAAAATGAATATATTTTGCACTTATTAATATCTCATTAACTTAAAGCGCTGAAGATCCAACAGATAAAACTCAAAATACAATTCCCATGCAGTTGAATCTTTCTTGAATGTTAAGTGCTAACATATCTGGGAATAATTTAACTTTTGAACAACAAACTTTGTCCCTTAGAGGGAACTAAAGTTACCGAACATGCATTCAACCCCCCATAACTAAGTTCTATGATCTTCATCCACAGAGGACACAAAAAAATCTGATCAATATTTTCCACCTCTGCATCCAATATTAATGAGTATCTATCTCAACACGTTGTCAAATAGCTCAAGGTCTGTGGGGGAATTAAGAGCGATTTAGCAGAGAGTCGTATGAAAGCAGTGGAGGGCGAGAAGTGGGAAGGCCTGTCAGGAGTTGTGGGTCACGTCGTCTCTCTGGTCTGTCCCGTCCATTGTAGTGAGTGGGGTCTATAGCTGCAGTGCTCCTGTGTCTGGGGGCCTTATCTGGCTGCGGAGCGCCGGGCTCTGTGCTGCTGTCTCCATTGGCAGGATGATAGAGAGAAGGCCTGCCATCCGAGATAAACCCTCCCTCTGTTCTCCCCGCAGCCTGTCAGGCTTCCTGTTTGCTGTGGGCCTCGGAGAAAATGTTCCCACAACCATTAGACATCAACACGTCTGCACGGTGACAAAGTTGGCCTCCGTGACTGGAGCAGATAGGAGGAATGGAAGATAGCAGGTAAACAGGTATACAGATGGCAGAGGGGGGTAAGTGAGGACAAGGGGATGAGGGATAGATGGAGGCACAATGAAAGAAATGTGCATTTTACCAAGTCATTTAGTTTAGTATTGAGTCTAAAAATCCTATTAGTTTCGACCAGCAGCTACCACGAGTCAATTTGTTGGTCAGCACCCAAATCTACCTCGAAACTTTTCTGAATGTTTTGGCATCGTTGGCAGAGTTGTATGGAAGCCCATTACTGCCACTATGATGAAAAAATATACTGTAAGTCATTATAATGAGAAACTATCTCAAAATAGTGACTTAGTATCTCAAAATAATGAGTTTGTATCTCAATATTTTTACTTAGTATCTCAATATTTTTAATTAGTATCTCAAAATAATGAGAAACTTTCTCAATATTTTGATTTAGCATCTCGAAATACTGACTTTGTATCTCAATATTTTGACTTAGTATCTCAAAATAATGACTTAGTATCAATATTTTTACTTAGTATCTTAATATTTTGACTTAATATCTCAAAATAATTACTTAGTATCTCAATATTTTGTCTTAGTATTTCAAAATATTGAGAAACCTTCTCAATATTTTTACTTAGTATCTCAATAATGACTTAAATCTCAATATTTTGACTCTCGAAATAATTAGTCAATACATTTCTAAGTCGAAATATTGAGAACATTTCTCATTATTTTGAGATACTAAGTCATTGTTTTGAGATGCCAACTTATTATTTCTAGACAGTTTCTCATTATAATGACTTGCAGGATCTTTTTCATCGTCACAGTGGTGGAAATGGGCTTCCACAGAGTTGTGAGGGTCACTGTTGCAATGTATTTTTTCCTTTAATTTGTTCCCCATCTGTGGCTGTGATCTTGAATCAAATCATTCCTGAGTAACTCGGGGTCTGGGTTTGGTTAAGTTTAGGTTTTTCATGCCAGAGATTCCAAGTTGCATTGAAAAAGTATTACAAATATCCCGTCCCACTTGCCCCTCTGACGAGTTTTTCCCCTTCACTTTTAAAATAACAAAAGTGAAGCTGCTGTAAAAACCGACTGCTGTTTTCAATTGTATTATCTCAGCTTTCAAAATCCTCCCCATGTGGAAATGATATTTGCAGTGTAATTGTATTTATCCTCCTTCAAATGAAAGAATTGAGTTAGGGCTGGAAACAATATCTTAAGACTCAATACCAGTTGACAGCATGTTATAACAGATAACCTTCTATAATGTAATGAAGGCAGACAGACTGAGGTGAGATAGAGAGTAGAGAGGGACGATAGAGGGAACCCCCTAGAGGAGTTTAGGATGGAGGAAGGGACAGGAGGGGAATCCTAATCAACTTCTGTCGTGAGACTCATTTCAAACTTATCGTCTCGGCAACAACACACTGAGCTGTCGGCTTATTGGATCCACCTTCACACAGATTATACGACAAGTCCAACATCACGTGACCTCTGTGGGTTCGTATAAATCAGACAAATGAGAGCTTTCAGCTCCAGTTAAAGCTTTGTTCTTGAGCTTTTCATCCACACTTATTTTGAAGGTTGTCGAGCTTGTCGAGTGTACTTAAACAAGACATTTAACCACAAATTCAACATGACAGCTCCCTAAAAGTGAAGCCAGAAACATCTGGATCTCCCCCTGGTGGCTGGCTGCAGTATAGGTCATAAACGCCGCCCCCCTCCATGTTAGCGGATGGGACATGAGCCAAACTAAAAAGTCAAAGTACGCGTCAAATACATTTTTCCCAAAGATGTTTTTTTGTCATTTTAGGTAGTTCTTATCATGCTACTGTATGTTCAAGTGTTAATTTTTCTGATAAGTTTGGTTTTAATTAGTTATTTGATACTATAAAAAAGGGGGTGAGATGTCATGATTGACAGCTGCTCCGAGTCGCGCAGCCAGAGTTCGGGAATTGTACGAGAGAGGAGATGTAACTTTAACTTTCCATAACCGTGACGAGTCTGTGTAATAGAACAGGTGTCAATATGATCATAAATGTATTTGCAGAGATATTAAAGTTAGTTGTTGTGTCTTTCTAGCCAAACAGCTACTGTGGTGCGGCCCAGTCTCACAGCAAAGCGTCTAATAGACCTGCCTGTTCACTGGAAGAAAGCGTGTCAGTGTCACGTTTTGCTTCGCCGAGACGTGAAGGTGCAGTGTTTTGTAGTGACGGAGGTTTGACTTCAGAGCTAGTTACATGGTATATAAAGTGAGAAAGACCATTTTGGTGGGCGGGGAGGTGGATGGGTCCAACAAACACAGGACTTTCAACTGGGAGACCAGAGTTCGAGACCGGCGTTTTGTTTTGTAAATTACGTTTGTTACGTGTTTTCCGCACTGACGTATTGTTGTGTCCGTACGTGTTGTACTTAGATTACGTACTTATTTTAAGCCCAACCGTGACGTTTTTCCTAAACCTAACTAAGTGGTTTTGTTGCCCCCTGCTGGTACTGCACCTTCATACGCGTGAGTAATATTCAATTCTCTGTGAGGCAAAACATGACACTGACACGCTATCCTCTGGTGGACAGGCGGGTCTGTTACATGCTTTTGGTGTGACACCACTAACGTAGCAGCCAGGTGGCTAACGCTAGCAAGCTGCAGCCGTGTTCGGCTCATGATTGGCTCGGGCGGGTGAGTGGGCGGGACCTCGATACCGCGGCTCCAGCTCTCCGATCACCAGAGAGATGGTAGCTCCCGTATCCAGGATATTTTGGCTTCACTTTTGTATAGTGGGAGCAAGTGGAGAAGCATCATCCATCTGTATACAGGCCTACAGTCTATGAGCCAAACACATGGACCACAAACAAGCAAATCAACAACTGTCAACTCACTTGTATATCTGCCCCACATAGGCAACTACTTTAGCACTAATCATAGACATTGAGGGTCCTCACTATCTAACAGGTAAGATCAGAATCAGCAGGGCGGGGACTGGTGGGAGCTGCATCGTTACAGTTTGCCAGGGAACTGTGCCATCTGTGGACAATCTGAGGTCACTGTGAATGTGGAGGAAACATCCACTTCAGTGCCACAGCGCTGCGCCAGGCAGCGAGGAGGACACCGAACTGGCAGATCGGAGCACCTGGCCCCTGCCAGACTGTCAGCTTATTTATACCCAGGACAATAATTTGCACCAGGCCTGCTCAGTACCACTGACAAGGAGATGGGGGGTCGGGGGGGGACTGCGTGAAGTTACCATGGTGAAGAAAAAAGTGATCTGATATAGATTCACGTGACCTTCTGTCGTCTTTTTCCCTGTGAGGCTTTCCCCAGAGGGGTAAACCACTGACAGTGTTTTCTCCTCCGCCTGCTGTCAGCTTCCAACCAGAGACACCGAGGAGACGGTAATGATGCTGGAACATCTTCTATAGATATATCTGGTTAAAACTAACATGCACCAAAATCTTTACTCGCATGTTTTACCAAAAAAATATATATACAATGGTATATCTGTGATTACATGTGTGTCTCATGGCATAATGGTCCATATGACATACTGTGCCATGTAACAATGAGATCCTGGCATTCATAATAACACCATCTGTTGTATGACCTCTTTGTCTCCCTCTGAATCTTTTCTGTCCATCATCACTTCTAACTTTCTTATTAACAGGTCAAAAGTAACTCATTTACTAAGGTACTAGTACTTTGAGTATTTCCATTCATACTGCTTTTTATACTTCATGTTAATGCATCACTGATAATGATCCAGTAATATAATAATATAACACTGGCAGGGACAAATTTTGCATAATGTGTACTGTTTTGCATTATGTCTGCTAATTAAAGGTGACCTATTATGCTTTGGTGCTTTTTCCCTTTCCTTTAGTGCGTTATATAGTTTTGTGTGCATGTAAGCGGTCCTCATTCCCTGGGCATCAAATATCAACGCTTTGTCATAGGCCGTCAGTGTTCGATACCGACGCACAGGGCCCCTTTTAGCGTTGGTATGAGACGCTACGGGCTTTCCAATTAACTACAATGTAAACCCATCCCAACCCGATGTTCAAGTCCCGTGCGTCACGTTACAATCAGCTGTTCGTTCATGTCCCGTGTTCACAACATTCAGTGTCATTTTCACCGTACAAATGTAGTAGTTTTAAGCCCAACCATGTTTGTTTTTTCTAAACCACACTATAGTAGTTGTATTGCCTGAATCTAAGCAAGTGTTTTTGTTTACTTCACATTCAGCACGTGTTTACTGCAACCGAAAAGTTTGACAAAGCGTCAGTATATGACAATCTGGAATGAGAACACGTTGGAAACGCTGCTCCTGAACCTTGCTTGAAGTCCCGCCTTTTCTTCTGTAACATGGTGATGTCACCAAGTAACATATTTGCATAATGCCTGCCTAGCGGCTAGTTTGGCAAACAAAGCTAGTTAGAGAGGAGCTTGAGCGGAGTCCGAAGGGTTTGGTTCGGTTGACCAATCTAGCGGAAACCCAAAAAGCAAGTATGCACCTGAAAATGAGCATAATAGGTCCTCTTTAAGACAAAATGCTCAAACTTCTGAAAAGAATGTCTCACTTAGGGACACATTTCCATCCAAGAAGTCCCCCAGAATATAAATGAGGGTTTTCAGATCAGATATCCATCCACATTGTTTGTCAGTGCCATGAAAAATGCATATTATTGTCACAAAAATCATTTATACATGCATGATGCTTTTCTGATCTGCCACCAGAGAGGTTTTGTTAAATTAAGGAACAAAATTACTTGGTTAAGGTTCAGAAAAGATTGTGATTATGGATATAATAAATTAGATACCAGAGAAGAAGTTAGATTATTTATAAGGTGAGGTCTGGTGAGGACAGCCTTTAGCCATTACCTAATACACTAAATCAAATGCTTAAATCAGGTGTATAAAGCAGCATGTGGCAATGGTTTAAAATATTAAAGTGTTTGATAACACACTGTGCACGAACATCTAGCTGCTAAAAGCACAGACAGTTACTTAATGTGTCGCAGGGAGAGAGTGAAACAGGGAGTATTTGCTGGAGCAGCTATTAGTCAGCCTTTTTAATTAATAGACATCCTGTCCTTTGGATCTCCTTTGAAAAGAGGAAAGGCTGGAGGAAGGGAGGAGGCAGAGGAGGCTAAAGACATTGTAATTAGTTATTGAGTGGGGTAGGTGCCTGCTGCAGTGGACAATGTCAGCCAGTGTAACATGAGCGATTCACTGGGTGGGGTGACATTAGTCTATTTGCTTTCTGTCACCTCTCAAGACACCCATGGCAGTTTGAGATAGTGTCAGGCTGTCTGGCTTTGGCTGTCTATCAACAACATTCTCAAGTCCAAATGGGGAAAAACAGAGCTTAACCTTAAGATCAATGAAAGCGTATACCTTTGTGATAATAAATCAATACTTTTTCTGCAGGTGTAAAAGGACCTTTCTATTTCACAGCCATCGCAAACAAGACGCAATGATTCCAAAACGTCTATAAATCATGACGTCTGCCAAGTAGAAAAGTTCAAAAAGTGAAGACTAATGAGCATGGCTCCAGTAAAAGAGCAACATATGTTCAGCTAAATTAATTTGAAATAGCAGCAATACTGCACAGAAGTGAAGTGGCAATGTGGCTAAGGGATCATTTTGGCAGCCATGTTTGTTATGCAGAGAGAGAGGAGAGGGAGCTCGGTGTTGTTGAGTGGTGAGAACAGGTGGGAGGCTTGTATGCGTGTGTGCATGTATGCATATGCATTCGGGTTGTGTGCGTTCGTGCGTGTGGATGCATTTGTCTGTGGGGGTCCCAGAGGTGCACAAGTGCAAAGGAGAGAAATATGCAGTGTTGGCAGAGTGGATGTGTCTAATGCCTGATGCTTGTAAAGTTTCTGTTTCCCCTCTGGCTCAGCGCTGGACAGTGATCACAGGGAAGAACCGCAGAGGCTCCCGGAGCAGTGAAACATTAGATTTTGTGACATAACTGCAGCAGGTTTTGTGACAGCTAGTATTTATAGGCAATGTCTCTGCCTGGCTCGTCCTAAATCTGGATTTACATTATGCACTGTTGCTTTCCTGTTTCCAAATGACCAGCCTGGTTGCACGAAAAAGGCGTAAGAATGACACAATAATGCGCAAGGCATTAAGCGTGCAATAAGAACGCCTCTCTTATTTTTGGTGTGTCATTTGTACACCATTTAGTCTGTACTGACTGCAATGTAAATGCATCCGTGTAGATATGCTACGCTTAGAGCTAGTGATGTACAATAAAAAAGAGAACGGTGTTTGGTTTAGAAAGTTACGTTAGTGACGTGTTTTCCGTCCTTATGTTACGTTGTTTGCGTGCGTATTTTACTTACTTTACGTACTTATTTTAAGGCCGACCATGACGTTTTTTCCTAAACCTAACTAAGTGGTTTGTTGCCTCAACCTAACTGCGAACGTTACCGTAGTTTTGCTGCGTTGCGTACGTAAATGACATGCGAAAAAAAAGCTCAAATGCGTCCTCATGACACATGGCGTATCCTTGTGGTGTCATGTGATTCATAAACCTTCCCATGAGATCGGGTTGAACTGACAGTCAACATTGCTTTTACAATTAGTAAATTATTTATTACCCATTACAACTTGTAAAACTCTAGAGTGACTTATTAGGGAGTGAGATATAACATTCACCTGAGCTTTATTAACGACAGACAACATACTCATATCTAACATAGCTATGACTGCAGTCACAGTGTTCCAGCAGCTGCTCCATTACTCACTGTCTGTGGTTAAGCTGTAAATGACATCATTACCGCTGTCTGTCTCATTGCCGTTGAGCTTAAGGAAAGACTAGTTGAGCTGTTGGATGTATTACAGTGGATTGTTGTTTATGAACGTGCTGCAACAATACTCACACTGTTGCTATGAGCTATAAAAGAAACAACCTCAAACATTTTGCTGACGATAGCTTGTGAGATTATTTGCACACACACCTGAGATTTGTCTGTTTATTTTGGGGATTTGAAGAAAAAGGATATAAAAACGGGCACAAAATCCCTGATAAAGTGAGGAGATCATTTCCTTTAGAGAGCCACTCTTGCTTTTCTTCTCAAGACAAGTGCTCTGATTTTAAAATAATAAAACTTTCCTTCTTCAAAAGAAATTCTTCTAACCTCGTGACTTTTCATTTCAGCCCATGACAGAGCAGAGGTTACCGCTAATCTCGGTCAACAAACCCCTCGCCCGCCATGAAAGACACGTTGGCTCGGACTTGCCGCAAGAGAGGGTCCTTTTCAAATCTCGGGTCAATAAGAGGAACTCTAATTGAAAGGGAGCCAAAGATCTGGCCGAGGGAGAAGTACCATGTTATTAACTGATCTGTAGATAGACTTGTTGGCTCTTAAATTGAGAGGGAAAAGAGCAGACCTGATGCTAGATAATCCATTGTTCCCCCCGGACACAAGACTGCCTGCTTGGCTTCATCCCCAGCTATAGGCACTGGTATCACCCGGCTGAACCAGACAGCAGATGGAAATAAGAGAGGTGAAACGCTACCGGAGTATTCAACACTAATAAATTGACATTTTTGATAAATTAAAAATTGACAGCGGGGTCCTGAGGAGTAAAAAGCCCAGCGGTAACTTGACAGTAAATAATATCTCCTCAGTTACAGACAGGAGTGTGTGTCTTTCTGCTCAATGTCAAATGAGATAAATATCTTACTGCTGTGTGTGAGCGTGCATATTATATGTGTGTGTGGTCAAAGCTTTGTTAGAGAGAGACTGCATCGACTTGCGATGATGCACGAGAGAAAAAGGGCAGAAATGGAGAAGAGTTTGGCACAGATGGGACTGTTAACACAAGACCTTTTCACCTTGAAATCCTCCCAAACATAACAGACAGGGATCCATGTGCTTCATTCGGTAGAGCTTTAATTTCCCTCCTTGTAAAGCAATGAGCACGGGGCATCACAGCATTGTCAATATGATATTGAAACGTATCCAGGGTGAAATTAGAGTGTGGAATTAATCAGTAACAAGCCAATATGTGGCTCCCTGATTCTATTTTCTGTACATAAGGCAACATAAATCATTGTGAACCTCATTAAATGCCCGGCAAGCTCGAGGTAATTTCCCTGGGAGGCCCGCTTGGCTCGAAGCCCCCAAATCCACATGACTGTCTCGGGCCTCAGCGGGGCCTGGCAACGCAGAGAGAAAGAGAGAGAGAATCAGAAAGAGGCAGGTATAGACAGAATCAGATAGAGATAGACGGAGGGAAAGATGGATGACTGGGTCTTGAGTGATGAGCTCTCCTCTATCTCTCTTCAGCCGCTGATAGAGACCGAGGGAACAGTGGACCTGTTAGTGATCGCACTCCGCTCCAGACTCATCTTACATAATAAGCATTTCAAGCTCACACTGTCAGCATATTTCACACCACTACTATGCTTTATTACTGTGTTTTTTTTTCAGCAAATCTTGATATCACGCTGTCTACATGGATGATATTGCTGCATTCACGCAATGTCGGCAATACTGGAAGAACCCCCCCGTCATTCAGACAAGGCATTATTCAAGACGATTGCACCCATTTCTAGCCTTATAGTAACACCAGTAATGTGCTACATTAGCTCTGTCAGAGATGCTTACGTAAAATTAAACTATTTAAAAGGTACAGTGTGTAGGATTTGGTGGCATCTAGTGGTGTGGTTGCAGATTGCAACCAAACTGAGTGCCCCTCTTGCATTACTTTTGGACAGACCGGGGGCCAGCGTGTCAAGATATATGCTTGTTACATGCATAATGTTCTTTCAAAATAGACTTCCATTTTCACAGGAAGTTAGGTTTAGGCAACACAACCACTTAGTTAGGGTTAGGAAACGGTCGTGGTCGACGTTAACTTTACTGACTAGCGACTCACATGACTCAGGATTCACGGGACTGACAATACCAACAAGTCATGTGATTAACGACGTACGTGACAAAATAAGTCAACGTTACATTTAGTCTTGTACATCTAGTCTTCAAGTCTTGTGTCTGTTTGACCCATCCACCACCACTCCCACCCTTCGTTAGAGGACTCTCACGCTATTAATACTACATCACTTGCTCCAACCGTCGAATAACTCCGCGGGGATGGTTTAGTTGAAAGCCTGGTTTGTCACAAACTGTCGCTAAAGGGTGAGTCTGTGCGTCGCTTTCCAACAACAATTCTTAGTTTCAGGTGATTATACACTAATGAAAACATAGTTATGTATATCATATTCAATTTCTGCTAATAGATCCCCCGAAATGCTACACACGGTTCCTTTAATTATATGTTTATACAGTTAGATTTGTCGGAAAAGGCTCTGCTCTTTGAGAGAGCTCTTGAAGCTGAAGACTAATAATCTCCTTTTGATAAACCTGCATGAACATTAAGAAGATTGGCACATAAGAAGGAAGTTGGGGTGCAGTAGAGAGCGAGAGGTGGATGTTTTGGTGCCAAATTGTGACTGAAGGTAGGACCTAGGGCGGATCAGTGGGAAAACCTCCCCGAGATAAAAGTAAAGACAGAAACATTGTTCTCAATCAAGAATAAAACGGGCTACAAACATGCACTTATTGAAACATCGAGTGATGGCGTGCATTAGGTATTTGCACTCTGTCTCACCAGATACAGACTGTACTGCTGCTTACTTGTGTGACATGCAAAAAGCTTTTGAACAAATCCATAATCCTGTTTTTCATTACTGTGTAAATCTTGATTTGTGCTCTACTGTTTTTAATCTAAAATATTTATTTCCTGCCTAAATCCTATTTCGCTGCTCTGCTCAGCTCTAATGTGACATTTGTGTCTTCTCGGATGTTCTCGAACGACATTCATTCAGTTGTAAACAAGTTTAGCCAGTTTTCCTCTCCTTAAATCAACCGCTTTTATTAATTTGGACAGTTTACATGTTGTGGTTAAAGATACAACCCGAGGGTGCAGAAGCAGTCGTAAAATTACAATAACAACTCTCAGCAATTTGATCCTCTCCGTTAATCACAAAAAGCTGGTGCCAAAACTAATTCAAAAAACTAAATGCTTGTTTACAGTTTACCAAATAACAAGCCACAATATAAAAAACTGCCTTTGGGAATCATTTGAATTTGACTTACCATGTTGTAATCAGCCAAGCGAGACCCCCCGCTCTGATCTCTATCTGCTGCCTCTGTGATTCATCAGGAAGCTCCATCCAGCCCACTTTCACTGGAGACACAAGTCACTGTTTACCCACAGAGAAAATCAGAGATGGTAGCTTTCACTCACAAGCAGATTATCTAACTAAAATCTGTCTGTATGTGTCACGTTCTTCCTCTCTGTTCCCCTCTTCAGCCACATTCCCACCATAGATGCCCTCAGACTTTCCCTCCTTTCCCAATCACCTGAGTGCCACACCCATCTACACACCTGCTCCCACTTCCCTCTTCTGCTCTACCCATCTCCTCACCTGCACCACCCAATCACCCACCTGCTTCCCGTTCCCTCTGATTAGATCCAGCTCCACATACCGGTCAGCTCGTCATCATGAATGTAATGTGGTTTTCTGTTACCTGTCTGCTATCCAACTCGGACTATTTATGCCTGTAAACTGAAGCATTTCAAATGAACCACTGAATTCACCCTGCTGCCTCCTCATTTGTCTGCATTTGGGTCCAATCCCTGTCCTGCATAACCAACTCTGTCTCCTGAAAAATTACATTCTCATACAACTAAACTGCATCCTCAATTATGTTTCGAGGGAAAAGTATTTTCTCCCGGATAACGGTCGCACTTTTAAACTGTTTTAAACGTGGTTAAAGTTTGTGTGGCGGTACTGAACACCGATGACAAAGGAGAGCCTCGTTATTTGACGCCCCTGGGAATGAGAACGGTTTGCAATACCGGAGGCCAAGCAATCCGAACAGGCACCTTTTGAACGGGCAATGCTTTAGTTACTAAAAAATTCAAGTAATGAACTCTCGCCCATCCATTTTTAATTCACATGTGCTTTATTTTTCAACCCTTTTCTTGTCCATCAGGTCAGTATATCTACTCTTGAGTATACCTGCTAAACCTTGCACACCTCATGTATGACAATTAGTGGGCTATATATAATGCTGCTGTAATAAGGAAGTGAAACCATACTGATAGATGGGGATAATTCATCATCAGATTTCAAGGCCGTTTCAATTTCGTTGAGCCCTCATCAAAAAAACATAGTTTGGCTGCCGTGCTCGGTTAATATCTCATTCCTTAACTGATGCAATACAAGGTTATTACAAGGAGTGTGCTACTGTATGTGTATGTGACGTATATATTATACGTGAGAGAAATAATACGTTGTGGATTGTTAGGCTCCAGAACGGGCTCTATAGAGATCTGATGGAGGACTTGAGTTCCCGAATGACATTCAAGAAGACAGAACATCCAATTCCCCCACACATCTCCTCTTTTTCTTTCTCTTTTTAACATAAACGGCTGCTCAAAGATTCACTCAGCCACTCAAGGTGAAGCCATCCCAGACAGTCAACATGCACAAATGTCCATCTTAAACTATTTGGCTTGACAGTCAGTCGATTTTAATGTTAAAGGAATAGTTTGAGATCTTGGGAAATACACTTATTTGCTTGTGACGAGAAGATGAATTCCACAATTATTAAATATCATAGTTAGGTTAGCACAAAGACTGGAAACAAGTGCAAACAAACATCTAGCCCTGTCAAAAGTGTCTCTGCCTACCAGCGCCTCAAAAGCTCACTAATTAACACTTAATATCTTGTTTGTTAAATTCGTACAAAAGCGAAGTGTGAAAACAACGTTTTGCGGTTTTACACCCTACGCGAAAAAAGTTTTTACACTTTAGTTTTTGTACTGATTAAACAAACGAGATATAAGAAGTGGCGTGACCTTTTTTATTATTATTATTAATGTTGTTTTCACACTTCGCTTTATGTATGAATTTAACAAGCTGCTGCAGTATATCTAACCCGGCTCTACACTCCAGTCTTTGCATTGTTCGTTCAGTGATGGTGAGCGTGGCTCATAAAACCAGTGATCAGTTGATATTTACGAATCAAGACTAGATAGTCTGACAATGGCATGGCAGTAAGTGCTAAAAAAAATAAATGTTTGAATCAAGGAGGCACCCTTTTAGCGACTGTATGCGACGCTGTATGCGACAACTAACTCCAATGTAAATCCACCTGCGTCATTATTAGATGATCAGAGCAAGTGACGTAGTGACTTAGTGAACTTTAGAGGTGCTGGCGGGTAGATATTGGGACCTTTAGACGAAGCCAAGCCAGCTGCTTGCCCCTGTTTCTCGTCATGATGCTAAGCTAAGCTAACCAGCTGCTCATGTTCATATTTACCTCACAGATATGATAGTGGTATCAATCTTCTCATCTAACTCTCTGTCAGAAAGCAAATGATCCAAAATGTCAAACTGTTCGTTTAATTTTCTTATAGGAAACAAAAATAACTGACTATCTGGAATTAATTATAACTCCACTATTATCATAAAGCCAATGTCACTTTGACAAATGACAATCTTGAAAAAAGTTGATTTCCATTGAAAACATGTACTGTGTGACACAGAGTGAACACATTGTCACTTTTTTAATTAATATCCCTAAAACACAGAGGAACCACTCTGTGTGAGTGTTATCATTTGTTTTACAAAGCACTTAAATGTCTGCTAAATTAAGTGTTTCTTTAATTGATTTTGTGCGATCCATCATTTTGTTGGACTGGTGTGTCACTTTCAATTTTCTGGTGGTGGACATCTGACGTCGGAGCTCACTCGTCAGCTCTAAATTGGTTTGTTTTGACTGATGGGGCCATATTGACCAAGCGCAAAGGGACGACTCGGCCCCGCCGGCTGCTCGGGGATCGACTTCCGAATGATCTCAGCATGTCCGCCGGGGCTGCTGCAGCAGTAATGACTGCGCGTCATGCACTGGTGCACCCTGCTGAGGTTGCAACCGGCCTCTCGGGTACCACTCTCATCACTGAGAGGCCTCCTCGTCTCCGTCACCTCGGTATAGCAGCATCGGTGAGCGGAGACGGAGGAGGAGTGGACGAAGAGGCGGCGGGGGGGCTTTCAGGAACAATCCCACAACAACAACATAAAAAACACCCCGATGACACTAAACGCTGACTCAGACCTTTTCACTGGTCAATGCAACTCACTTCTACCAGTATCCTCTACATTTTACTGCACTTTAATGTATAAATCTTTCCAAAGGCCCTGGTAGGAATTGGAATGGCTTTGTTTAACTGGTTAACTCACTTTGCAGCTTAAGAGTTATTGTATTTGTTAAATGTGCATTCCCTAAAGCCTATTAAATCAGATGGCCAGAAAACAAGGTGGTCTCCTTTAATACATAGATGTTTCCATATGCAGTATTAACTTTGTAGCAAAGGACTCAATTTAGTGTTAAAAAGCCGTCAAAACTAAAAAAAAAACTGTTTTAATTAGTCATCATATAGGACTGAAGAGTGTAAAGAACAAGGTCAAGTGACTCCAATTAAATGTGCTGTTGTGCTTGTTCCATAAAATATCTAACATGACAGTGAGGCCACAGATATTCACCTCATGCAACCAGTTATTCAATACACTTACATATAAAAAAGGAATTAGATTTGAGTGATAATTGATCACACTCAAGGTTGTACACATTGCACTCTGTACAATTAAGTTAATGACTACATTACTGATTTTCAATAGGTTCTACATCAGGACAAAGGTGATTAGTACATACATCAGCGCCCATCAGGACAGAGGTTGAATTATTAGCTTATTGATGTGGGTTTGGTGTAATGAGCACAGGTCATTGTGGAAGACGGAGTACCCAACATCTGCAGCTAATAACACAGCGCAAGGACAGGAAGGTAATATGAAAGGGAATTAAGAAAAAAGAGCCAATCTGAGAGGTGATGAAATGCAAATTGCAACAGGAGTACGGTTTGCATAAAATCTATTAACACTGGGAAGATGTAAAAAGAAATATATAAATATATAAGAAGGATTTTATGGAAGGTAATGTAGAGTTTAAGGACACTGTTTGGCATGGCTGGCATCATTCGCAGTGTGTTCACAGGCACAGGGGAAATTAGTGGAGATAGTGCTGCCAGAGTTTCAGCTGGATCGCAGTGAAAATACAATCCAGTTACAGCGGCCTGAGAGGCAATCACATCGACTCACGCACTCGATGATGATATCCTGCGAGGACGGCCGCGGTTGCATCCGAAATGTTGTCAGTGGAGGAAACCTTTGGCTGGATGTACTGTGGTGAAACACACAGCGAGCTCCTAATGTCACTACAGTAATAATCGGTGACATTTTTATCTCTGGCTTTACTGTACACAACTGTGTGCTTTGTTTTTCCCTCTATTGCAGTTTGGACATTTATTTTCAGTTTTTTCACGGTCTTTCTGGGACAAATCTTCTAATACAGAGAAGTAACGTAATGGTAACATACAGTATTATATAGCATATACTTTTATATATATTACAGGGTTCATACAGAATTTTTCCAATGGATTTCCAAGACTTTTCCATGACTTTAAACCGATTTTCATGAAAAATATGTATAATAAATTAACCGTGATGATTCCCTAGTACATGTACTTTTGGACAGGGTGATAATTTAGTTTCTTTTATCTGTTATGAGCTCATTTAATGTGCGTTATCAGTCATTAAAAGCCTCATAGATGTGGGTCAGTAGAGGCCTACTACGCTGTAAAAGTGAAAGCCACTTGGGAGTGGCAGTATGGACTGGTGCCTCCTGGGCACTGCAAACCCCCAACTGCTCCTGCTCATTAAAACGAATTTGTGTTAACGCGTTACGGTGGTAGTATATTGTAATGATACGATCAGGTGCTACCCAAACTAATATATATGTACACTGGTACTATTTCTTCCATGACATGTTACTTCTTGAATCACACAGAAATTGTAGGGGGATAGTCGGTTTGGATAGTAGGCGTACAAAGTACAGGCTTTAACAGGAGAAACCAGAGATTGTGTCCCATGTGTGAATGTTTTTAGCCCACAATGACACTTTGGTTGAGAAAAGATTATAGTTTAGTGAAGGTTAGAGAAAAAAGATTGTGGTTTTGGTTGAGGGACTACTCCAGAGATTTAGTATTGCACTTCCACAAGGTTGGAGGCACATTTAAAAAAAAAGAAGGGTCAAAATCAATGCAGCAGAGACAGCGATGTCCTGACATTTAGTCCCTAAGCTCCAGAAACACTGCATCCTACATTTCCCACAACTCAATAGCGTCTTTTGTTAGACTCACCCTGCCCTTCTTTCTTTCAAACTTCAAGCTCCAGTTTGTAACATGTTTTGCTAAATGCTTGTAGTCTGCTGAGATAACCCTGATGTCATCATCAGGATTATTTTAGTAGAGTTTACACAGCTCCCTGCAGAGCCACAAATTAAACTGGGTAGTACTGCCGATAGAGTGCTGCGGGAATGAGTCCTAAAACCTGGAAATGAGTTAGCATTTTAGCACTTCCGGTTCCCTCATCTGGAAGTCAATGTTTGTTTGTTTTTAATGGGATTTTGGTTAGTTCCCTGAAATAAGATCAGTGGTTAAAACAAGTTTTAGAGATTTTAACCTTTTGTCTCGTGAATTTCTTTAGACCGTGTAAGTTTCATAAATGTTTGTTTGCAACAGAGCTTATTTTCTGCAATAATCCAAAACCCAAATGAAAAATCCGATTGGCTTTTTGTTGAGGGAACCCAGCCTGTTCTCATTCCGAGGGCGTCAAATACCGTGGCTTTGTCATGGCCGTTAGCATATGATACCGGCACCCTTTACTATGTAGTATGAGACGCAACAAGCTTTCCATTAACTACAATGTAAACCCATCCGTGTCAATATTAAATTCTCAGGGAAGGTGTGCCAGGAGTGTGGTGACGTAGCTTTAAGAGCAAAAACAGACACACAGGGTGGATGGGAGGTGAGGTGGATGAGTCCAACAAACACGAGGCTTTCATCCAGGAGACCGATGTTCGTGTCCCGTGCGTCACGTTGCAATCAAATGTCCGTTCATGTCCTGTGTTCACAACGTTCAGTGTCATTTTCACTGTACAAACATAGTAATTTTAACCCCAAACATGTTGTTTTTTTCCTAAACATAGCTAAGTGTTTTATTGCCTGAACCTAAGAAAGTGTTTTTGTTAAATTCACAACATTAAGCACGTGTTTACTGCGACAGCGACAAAGCATCATTATATGAAGAGTTGGGATGTGAACATGTTGGGGAACCAGTGCGATGCTAACTTCCTGGTTGGCTTACAAAAATATGTCCTGCAAATATATACTTGTAAACCTTTAGTAAAGTAAACTTCATGTGTAAAATCAGTGCCCCTTTAAATATCAAAAAATGTACACCCTGTCTAGTGTCACCATTGAATAAGACAACGATCTATCCTTATAACCTTCAAGAAATGCCCTGAGTTGCCTAAACATAACCAAAAAGATATATACATATTTGTATGTAAACGTAATATATAGGAGACCAGATTCAAAGACAGACAAAAGGCCAGACTGACAGGCACCCCTCCATAGCACCCTTTCCAGCACGTAGACGAACATAAGAACAGAGAGATCTGCTGCTTTGAAAAGCTATTTCCTCCCAGCAGCACACGTCATGATCCCGTTACAAAACAAAGAACAGCACGGCAACCATCAATCAGCCACCAGATCCTTTCAGCAGACACGTCACTCATCAGTACAGTACAGCTGTGTCCTCAGCACTGCAGCTCCGACCACGAATTAGAGATGATGCTGTGATCCCCGGACTATATGACACAAAGAAGTGAAGCCCAGCGATGAAACGGGAGGCGACTATTATCCTCCCTAAACCCAACAACAGGAGCACAGCGTGCCCTCAAAGTAGCTGTGTACCACTCTCTCAACCACTCACTAATTACAGCTAAAGGGGGGATGTAACACTCAGCCTGGTGGAATATGCACAGCTATTTATTACAGTAAGAGAGACAGGGAACAACAGGAGTATTACAAATCACTGCAGGGGGGGAATAAAAAGAGGGTGTACTTTAATTTTCCTTTTAGTTAGCAGATCATATTGGCAACATCTCTGAGGGATTTGAATGGATAATCCTACAAATAATGCAAATCCAGGCTGGTTCGTCATCATTCTGAGCATGATAACCTATGGTATATACATGGCTTCTTGTCTGTTAGGTAGGTAGCCCTCCAGAAGCATGGCCTGTTGCATTACTAACAATTACATTATTCAAGCAAAGAGACGCTCTACATGAAGCCCCTCTCCGAATCTCAGTTTGCACCGAAGCAGCAAGTTAAACTGGAAGCTTGAAAAACAACCAGGAGTCAGAAGAATTGATGTGGGTCGGTGTGAAAGGTATTGATAGTCCAGCCCAGAAGCACCTCCTTGTGTTACCTTTCAGAGGTCTTCACTCCGCCGGCTCCAAATGGCAGCGCATTGATCAGAAGGTCAGACCAGATTGGATTCAACTGTCCAATTCACTCCATGTTTTCACTCCTTCTTCTGTCAATTACGCTCCTGGTAACTGAGGTCAGGAGCAATCATGGACAGTTCATTGCTAAGCTAAAGTTTAGGATACAGTTGAAGGAGGGCGTAGGAAATGGACAGTACTGCTCTTCATGGCTGGTAAAAGATTTAAAAAGATGCTTTGGAGGAAGACAAATAAAGTCATAAAACACCAGTCACGCTTTCCATTCTCACACTGCATGTATGAAGCTTACAGTGAAGCGTTCAGTCAAAATGTTTTGTAACTTTTTAAACATATGGGTTCCTTGATTTCAGGCTTTTTGCCTGGGATATGCAGCCGACAGTAACGTTAATACTGCCGTTGTTTAGCAGCGGTGTTCTCATGACTAAACCACTTGAACGCCGAGCATATCGTGTACACGACTTCCCATGTTGTAAACACGAGCTCACGAGTTTCATTTGAAGGCACCATATGTTCCCTCAGTCCTATGTTGCCTTGGATCAGTTCCTCTGGTGCCATGACGCCATCGCTCCAAAAAAATGTCCCATTGGACCGAAAGCCCATTTGTCTGACAGCCTGTTATCCCAAAAACAAACAGCCATTGTTCTGAAGGCCCATTGCTCCGAAAATACAACAAACAGAAGCACATGGCTAATTATTATGCACAATCATGTCAATCATTTTTCGTCCTACTATGGCAAAGGCATGACCCGCCCTACTCTGCCTCTGATTGGCTTACCCTGATATTTTTACTCTAACTCTAACCAATCACACCTCATGCCTAAACCTTACCAACCCAACCAACGAAGGCAAGGAGTACTAGCCAGACTGTCTGTCTGTTATCAGATATTGTTAGCGCGATATCTCAGTTAAAGACAGATTTTAACACGGGCACATATCTGACCCCCTAACTACAGCTCAGCCAATCCGCCAGCGTCAGTTGTCATTACAGCCGACAAAAATGAACAGTTGCCAGCTAGGAATGAGAAGCCTGCTTTTGTCTACCTCTGTCTGAAATCAAGGATGCATTGTTTAAAAAAATTACTAAGACTTTTGAGTGTTAAATCTGCCCCCGTCATTATTGTAAGCCGTACATGTGCCATGCGAAAATCAAAAACTTGACAGGTACTAGTGGTAACTTTGACAGCAAAGGTAATTGAAAAAAATAATAAAACTTCATTTGCATTGCTCAAAACAAAGCAACTGAAGCGTCAGTAATGACCCTGTCAACTTGATGAACACTGTGCATGCATACATAACCTAGACAGTGTGTGTCCCATTGATCCTCTATTGTCATTCCAGTGTTTCTGTCTTGTGTCTCTGCTTCTCTCTGCAGGGGGGCTGTTAGCATGCCGGGCTATCGGCCTGAGGGACACTCAGCTGTGTCTAATGTCCTCCCAGCTTCATCAGGTGACTCAGTGTTTACACAGAGGGTGTCCTGTCGGTCATGACAGACACACATGTTCCACCTTTTCACAGCGGACGAGAGGCAGATGACAGTCAGCGATGTGTCAGTCTCTCCGTCTCGACGCGGCTCCGTCGAAGAGGGGAGGAAAACAGGTCGAATCCTTCTGCACATTAATCCAGATGGCTGGCTGCAATTTCAAAAGCCTCATTGTCATTCCCTGACATTTCACAAGCCCCCCTCTGAGCCTTTGCTTATCTGAGTCACGCTGACTGAAATGAGGATCGGAGCAATATGGAATTCAGATGCCTCGCCGGATGATCATCCTGAACTCCGTCTCTTGATACCGCGGAGGATGATTTTTTTCTGTCCTGATTGTCTTTGAAAGCTTAGACAGAGTGTCAAACGTGAACAAATGGGGAGTTTAAACCAACACATTAGCCGACATGAGTTCTGCATAATTTAACATTGATATTTTGAAGGCAGACTTCAACAAACACCTGTTTTGAAATGTTCTGTGAAAGCAAACTGGAGATGTTTTATCAGTTATAAACTAACTGTATCAGAGAGTTTTCACTCTATTTTCTGGAGGTCACAGCTGAAGCTAGCTGGTAAATAAAACAAATATGTTATGGATCAGTTACTCATCCCTGCAGAATGTCCGATGGAAATGTTTGAATGTGGATACCAGAACAAGCTTTTTTTGTACACTACCCAAAATTATAACTTTATTCTGAAGCATAGGTTATTGCTTTAACACAAACACTTTTATTGCTTCACTGAATTTTGTCTGTATTGCTCTTTATTACTCATTTCTAATAGGCTGTTTAGTCAAAATGGGCTTACAGTATGCAAAAAGTATCAGCTAACTATAGGCCTTCGTCACAGCATTCATTTTGACTTGGGAAAGCTCAGGTGTTACTAATGACCTTAACGATGAATTACTTTCATAACATACACCTGTGCTTTTCCTCCTGTGGCATGTCAAAACAGGCTCGTTCGAGATGAGCTGCGCCTCGCCTGGAAAGTAGACGAGATCAGGCGGCAGCAGCAGCAGGGGGCGGTGACAAAAAGCTGCGGTCAAGTCGGACAGTTTCCAGCCGTTTCCAGCAGCCTTCACTGAATTTACAGGAAGTCACAGAAAAAGTTAGATCCGATCTGTAGGCCACTTGTAGTTTTCAGACCACGTTGGGATTTATTTATATTTGTTTGTAAATATATGTGGAAATGTGCGTGTATCTGGCATTGGATTCTATCATCTATTATTTTTATTGTTCTGCATTGTAAAGCACTTTGATAAGTGCTATATATATATATAACCTTCATTATTATAATAATTATCATTATCAACCACACAAGATGTGTTTGTTAACTATTACAATACAAACACAGAACGTTGTGACTTAATACAACACGTGGTGTTTGCTGTCAAAGCTAAGAGCCAGTCAGCTCTTTGATCAGGCGACAGCCAGGCGTTTCCCATAATGCCCTGGGTCTTGCAGTCGGTGGAGAGCAACTGCGGCGCCTGGCTCTAAAAACTGCGGTCGCCTCGATCTCGTGAGGTTATCGTTGACCACGTGTGCATGACGTCAGAGCAAGTCGGCATCAAGTCGGACACAAATCTAATGCATTGCCCAGCGACCGATTCTGCGCAGGCCTGGCTCATCTCGAACGAGCCTAATCTCCTCTATAAAAAAGGTTTATTAACATAATACCAGCGCTTATTTGAGGGCACTACATAGTGAACTCATATTGTGCTCAGAATTACGACAATCTAATCAAATGTAAAATAAAGTGCCAGATATAGTAAATGGGAAGTGATTTCAGACACAGCCTGGAAATGGCCAATTTAAATGGAATTTAGTCATTATTAATCTTATTAATTGCACTTGGAGCTTTTCCTGTTATATAAAATGCCTGCTGTAAAAAAGGTTTTATAAGGCAGACAAAATCCTGAATACTTCAAATTAAAATCTGACTTCAAATGAATGAAGAGATAACAAGACATTATATAACCAGAAACCTTGTAAGCTCAGACACACACACACATACACGCACACACACATACTCCACCCACACAGGTGTTTTCACTTGTGTTGCCTGATTAGACCTCTTCTTGGAGCTGTGTGTTCAAACTGGGTTTGATTGACGTCTCTCTCAGACTGATGCTGATTTTGTTGCACGTGTGGGCGGGTCAACTTGCCATCTCACGATTCTTATTGGTCCGTAGAGTTTTGTGACACAAAACACTAAGTGTCAAATTTTTTTGTTGTTGTCTTTTTTCAATTAATTTGCACATTAATATATTTTTTTCGAGCTGTTGTTTTTGTCATGAATACTTTCACACAGAACGCAAATACTATGCAGCGAAAAAGCGGCATACATTTTTTTTGGAGCGAGGACGATTTTTCTGACCTTTCGCCCCATGAATAAAGGCATCAACCAATCATGTTGTGCAGAATGGATATATTCAATATGTACATTATGGTTTACAACAACACAGATGCTACGTAGTCCGAACCAAGACGGCAACCTTTATGACTCTCTCTTTCAACTAGCGCAGACCAGAGCAACTCCTTCCGTTCTTACCTTTCACAATAAAAGCCCTAGACATAATACACTGCGTAACTGTTTACCAGAGGGAACTCAAACTCACTTAGAGCATTTCAAGGCAACTCAATAAAATAGATTACAGTAGCTTACCTCAAACAGACTGCCAGATGCTCTGGGTCAGCAGGATCAACTGTCGCAAATTTCCATAGCTTTGAGTATTTCGCATTTTCATGTCATTTATTTGTCGCACCCCAGGTGTGTGTGTGTAAAGGCCTTTAGCCTGACTAGAGGTCAAATCAGCCAGAGTAATTGAAAACACCTGTGTGAGTGTGCAGGGCCTTGTTTCATGGGTTTTGTTTGATTGTTGGTGCCATTTAGCATCTTATTAAGAGTTGAACAGGAATTCATGAAGTGGTCAGAACACAGATTTACTGATAATTAACAAATCAGTTTGCTCTCAACAACGTATTATTTACTATACTATATATATATTAATTACTTCTTCCTCGGTAACTATTATGTATTTAGTGTACCATATTGTACAGTGTAACCAGTAAATGAAATATGTTACACAGCACCTGGATTGTGTTCACATCAGACCATAAGGGGGTCAAAACATATATTTTGATGATTTTGCTTAATGAGTAATTAAAAACCAGATGTTGAACCAGTGGGGGTGGATGGGCACCATCTGCACCACCCATCTAAAGAAACCTACAGGTCTGACCATGTGATGATGATACATAAAAGACTAAAACAACACCAGTATAAGACGGTGTCAGCTCTAAAACAATCCCTCCACTGCACCCAAAGTGACAGAGTAATCATGTTTAAAGATTGTGGCAGATCCCTCCTGATGCGGCAGACATCCCATTAGCTTTAGCTGAGAGGATGCGCTTCAGGTTATTTATGACCGGTGAGATTGACCAAGGTAAGAACCAGCAATGATCTCCTTGTCACTTTCACTGGTTTATATCAAACCGCTCGCGCTTCATCACCGCTGCCACTGATGGCTCAATCCCGGCAGCAAAAATACAATCAGCACCGACATTGACCAGCTGTCTGTGTGAGAAATATGAGGCCAGGAAGTTGCAGGGTTATGGTGAGGAGTAACTGAGTTAAACAGCTCACGGCACTTTAGTTCGACAACTGGTGATCGGTAAAGGAAAGTGGGCTACAATGTCTCAACTCATGAACATCCCTGTTCAGTGAATTCAAACATGTACGGGTGTGCATTACACAGCGACACGCCTTTTTGCTGTGCAGGATTAGCATAGCGCTGTTACCCACATGTCAACCTCAATCAGAGTGACTGCTCAGTCAGAACTGAGTTTTCAGGCTTACTGGTGTATGAAATGCATTTACTTCACACCTCTCCTCAGACTTCATCTTAAATCAGTGGCCATTCAGCTCTGATGGGAGGACTTATGACATGTGTGGCTGCCTGCAGCAAACTCAGCAGAGAACCTCGCACTCCACAAGGAAACATTGTGGGAAAGTAGATGTAGGGTTCAGTAGAATCAGATGTGTCTACTGTGTCATCGAGATGCATAATGCTACTAGTGTGTGTGCGTGTTGTGCTGATGCCAGCAGCAGCAGGAAGCCGAGGATCAAAACAAACTCTGGCTTTAGCTTTGTCAGGGAACATGATCATGCCAAAATGTTTTTGCTTAGAAAAACATTCAATTATATATTTATGTATTTGCTTCGTTTTGTTTATATCTCACTACAGCGTTCCTTTGTCTGAGTGCTCTGAAATAGGCACAATTGTCCTGTGCAAAATAAAAAACAAACAAAGCATCAGTCGTTTCAGAAAATGCCTTGCGGCAACAGTTACATTCAAGTGACATGAAGGGTCGGGGGTGGATAGCTGGGTCAATAAAACATTTTCCTGGGCTGAAGATGACGCTTAAGCTGCCTTCACATGATGAGAAATTTGCTCTTTGCTCACCGCGAGGTCGGGCGCAGAGCCTTGCAGAATCAGCAGGTTTATGTCACCAAAAAGAGCGCAACGATCGCCATTTACAGTTGCAGCTGTTCTCACTGGTTGCGCTTTGAAAGTTCAGCAGCAGCCGAGGTTAAAGTTGAAATAATTTGAACTTTGAGCGCAGTTGCGAGCTGTGCGCCACACCAAAGGTAGTGGTCCGACTTTGTCAGGCGACACCACGCCCTCCCTATAGTAATATACAGCATATAGGAAAACAATGGCACAGGCAGCGCAGAGCGATTTTACTTACAGCTGGTCATGTGTTAGCAGCTTAACTTCGGGGATAACCCTTTTCACCATAATCAGCAGATGGCAAACAAGACACAGGAACTTGGCTTTGGTCTTGAGGGTTGTAGCATTTATTCACCAACACAAAGTTATCCCTTAAAGGATGTCACTACTTGTAGCACTAAATGGTGTATGAATGACATGGCAATAAGAACGTCGTTCTTGCTTTTGGAGTGTCATTTGTACTCCATGTAGTCTGTGTTGAGTGCAATGTAAACGCATCCGTGTAAATTTGCTAAGCTCAGAGCTAGTGACGTGGAATAAAAAGTGAGAGCGAGGTGGATGTGGGTCCAACAAACACAGGGCTTTCAACCACCAATTTCACTGCCCACTTTTTCTGTATCAAACAAGATCACAGTCTTTCCCTAACCTTAACCAAGTGCTGCCAGAGCCTCAATATAACCATAAAAAAGTGTAATAATGCAGAAGAGTAGTTACTATGAGGGGATGTTGTACTGGAAATTCAGATATTTTGAAAACAAATGAAATAAATTGTCAGTGAACTGATACGTTCAGTATCAACATTTTTGTGACTTAACAACATTTCGGTCATCATTACTTTGCTTCAAAGTGTATTTAGTGTTGCAAGTTAGTTGTATGTGAACCTCATTTCTAGGAGAAAAAGCTGGTACGACAGAATACAGCCTGGAACACCAAGCAACAATGGCCTAATATTGTTTTTTTAATTATGACAAGATACATCGATGTATGTTAGCATTTTGTTCTAACGTGATATTATTCAAGACTGACAATTACACTGAAGATAAATGTTTTCCCGATGATTTAGTCTTATTTAGTTTTCTTTTTGGAGCTGTCACAACACCATCTGCATTTTAAGTTTTAATTTTTTCCAGCTGTGAGCAGCTCCTGTATTTCATTTGGTACAGTGCATCAGGGAACATTAGTGCCAACCAACAGCAAACATAAAAAGCAAACCAATTTAGTAGGCACACTGTCATCTTTGAGTGTCCTTAATTTTGGCACTTTCCCACTGTGAAATGCTACAAATGAGCTTCAACACAGCAATTCATCAGATGATCTAAAGACAGGCTGCTGCCATTAGAGTCTATGATGTGTTAAAAAATGTTATACTGTTTCAGTATACTACTTGGTATATATCTTCAGTTGTTGATGATATAGCCTTGGCCTCCCTTTTTACTACTTTTTCATAATGATTTGACTTTTTAGCATCAATATGGACTCAATATACTCGTTATGGGTCATAATGTGAAAATATTTAATAGCTCTCATCCTAACTCGTAAAGCATTTGGTAATGAGTTCTCTAATTCACCGCACATGTCTATTAAAAGAGCTCTTTCCCCCTTTATCAGAGGTGTTATTTACTGGCTTTGCTGGAGTTTAGGTTCCTTCTGTGGCTTATAAAATGGGATTTCTTATCTGTTGGTTTTTTGGACTGATGGTATCACCTTTAATGCGCAGTTAAAGGTTGTCTGCAGGCTCTGTTGCAGACATGTTAATCCCTTATGAGGGAGTGCACAATCATTTGTCCTCAGGCAGGGTCCTGCTGGTCTGCTCTAGTGGTCACCAGGTTTTTGCAATCAGGGCTAGTTTTGAAATGAGGACTCGAGGCGATCTACTCCCTTCCACTATTTTCATAGACTTGCTTTTAATGGTGCATTACAGTCCATCTTTTATAGCAATACTTTGTGTTCTTTTGTCTTCTCATGATATCTATTTGTACTAGTTTTGTCTTATTTTATGATTATGATTGATAGATACAAGCAGAATATAGCTCCTTTTTTATTTAGATGGGAGTTAACTGGCTCTGCAGCCATTTTGCCACCACAGTCTTTATACCAAATGGAAAGTATTGTACTTGTCAGAAAATCCCAATATCTCCATCTCAGAAGAACAACTAGGAGATTGACGTGAATGGTTTTCCCACTCAGCTGCTCATAATTACGTAGTGCATAATGTGAGCGTGACATACGTCTTCAGTTTGTCATCACTGTGTAACTTTTGGCTGGTTTGCATGTGTCGTCAAGTGAAGCAAAACCTGGATGTCATGAAAAGAGCAGATGGGTGTGATTTAAATATGTCAACATATTTCCATCATGGTGGCTAAAAAACCTGGGTGAGGAAACGTTAATATGGTATGGAACATATGGTTCTTAAACCTTCCACTGCAGCGAGCTGATTATCCTGTCACACTTCTTGATAAAATATTAGTGATGTTGGATTCAACCTTGTGTGCATGCCAAACACTGATCTACTGTAACTTCTTAGCTTTAAAGGTACAGTGTGTAGGATTTAGTGGCATCTAGCGGTGCAGATCGCAACCAACTGAATACCCTTCTGTTCACCCCTCCTTTCCAAGCGTGTTGGAGAACTGCAAAAGGCTCTTTCTAGAGCCAGTATTTGGTTTCTGGGCTACTGTAGAAACATGGCGGACTCCGTGAAGAGGACCCAATCACTATGTATATATGAAGGGCTCATATGAGCTAAAGAAAACACAGCGACTCTTAGTTTCAGCTGATTATACACTAATGATAACATTATTATCAATATTATATTCCATTTCTGCTAATAGTTCACCTTAAATCATACACACTGGTCCTTTAAATAAAAAAGCAGTACTAGATAAACAAATATAAAATGAAATCATCGCGAGGTAGGGTGCAGAGACTTGCAGAGGCAGCAGGTAAAATATCTCCCCAAAAAGAGCGCAAGGAACGCCATTCACTGTTTCTAGGCAATAACAACAGTTGCAGATGTTATCTCATTGGTTGCGTTTCGAAAGGTCGGCGGCAACCAATGTCAAAGTTGAAATAGTTTGAACTTTGTGTGTGATTTCGAGCTGTGTCTCATGCCAAGGGTATAGTGCTTCTGCCTAGTTGGGTGTCACCGCTCTCCCCATAGGAACACGATGACACAGCCTGGTGCAGAGCGGTTTTACTGCTAATCATGTGTAGACGGCCTAATGCTGCAGCTATCTAGCTAACTCACTGACTTCATGGCAACAGTATACTTCCTGTTTAGGTCCCCCAAAAGCCCCCAAATAGCAGTAAGATGATGAATAAAAAATAATATTTTTATTCTTTTTATGTTGCAGTATCGTAATATGTATTTTTAAATTACCTATCGGCATGGTTCATATACAGATATTTGTGTTGAAAACCTGTGTACATAAAGACCAAAATGGGGGTAGTGGGTGGAGCACAAGGGGGCCACAATGTCTCTGAAAACCCTTGGTAATTACGGCCTATTCTACTTATGTTTGTGTTTCTATTGAATCTTATTTCTGTAGAATGATGCAGAAAATACTTGTCAAACTCTGTAAAACTTTGATATTTTCGCTTCTTATTTCATCCCAGCACACATGCATTTATCCAGATTCACTTGGGTTCTTTGTCTGTCTCACCAGTGTCAGAGCTCTACCTTCCAACGCAATTAGCCAACGCTCCATCACCCAATCGAAAGGCATCCATAATAACCAGTGGGATACCAATTAGAGCGAGATGCTCATATCTCCTGCGCCAGGTTTCACCCTCCTATACAGAGCTCCATTAATAGGGCTGAGTGGCTGTCACAGACCAGTATATTACACTTTCAAACTGAAATAGATCGGAGGCTAGAAAATCAAACAAGATTTTGAAGTTGCAGAAATGGAAACCTGTGCCGTGAACATATCTCGGCGATAAAACAAGTGCTGTGATCCACAGATATCGTGTCATGATTCAGCCTGTGTCTGTGATGTTTTTGCGGAGGGTGAAGACGCTGATGTTCCTCTGACAGACAAGAACGGCCTATAAAAAGCATATTGATTGAACCGAATGGAACCTCCTCACATCTACATCTTTTCTCATCATGCCCATGCCCTTGAGGTTCAACACAGTGTCTTTGGTAATTGGAAATGCTGCCGAACCCTCACTGTGAAGGACAAAAACAATTTTGGCCGGGATGGGTAATAAATGGGACTAATGTCTTTTGCCGTTCAGATGCCGTCTGCGGGGCTGAGTTTTGTGTATACAGCCTACGGCGGTGGAAACGTTGCTCTTCTGAGGTCAGCTTTGACAAATCTCTGAACCCAGCCTGGTATAATAAACCTGGAGGAGAAATGAAACAGCGGGCAGCAAATATAGAAATAGGCACTATGAAAATAAACTATATCAATAACATTGACTAAGACACACACAAAACATACACCCTCAAAAATAACACACTACACCATTACAGTGTGTGCTTTTTGTCCAAAGAAGTGTTGAATAGATCTCCAAATAAAACATCAAGCCAGATAGATTATATACATAATGCCAGATTTTATTAGCAGCAACCCCTGAGACACAATAAACATGAATAAAAGGTTATTACAGGAGGTGGACGTATCTTACACACCAGTACAATATTCATGAATTGAAAATACCTCTTTTGAGAAAACAGCCTGGTGATATTCTATTCTAAGTGTTGTGAATAAAGTCTGATATTCAAAAGTAGTAAAGACACATCAGTGAGCCACACCATTGCACAGGGTGACATGTTCCATCATTACCATGACCACACCAACCCGTTCTCTTCCCAACTCGTAAAAAATACCGCCGTTTGGTCAGTACCCCACGGCATCGGAAACCGACGCATGGAGGCACGCTTTAGTGACATAATTCGACGACCCAGGCTTTCAACGAACTCCAATGTAAACCAACCCATGACGTTATTCGACGGTCGGTGCAACTGACGTAGTATTGCGTGAGAGTCCATTCAGGGCAAGTCGGAGGGTTTGTTAGATGGGTCAAACAAACACCAGACTTTCAACCAGGAGTCCGCTGTTCGTGTTCCGTGTGAAACTAAAAGTAACGTTGACTTATTTTGTCATGTTATTTTTAACCACGACCCTAACAAAGTGGTTGTGTTGCTTAAATGTAAGAGGGGTACCCATTGTGTCGGTCGCCGATGCTGAGGGGCGCTGACCAAGCGGCAGTATTTGACGAGTTGAGAATGTGTTGAACACACACACTAGTTTATTTCAACACGTTCTCATCCCAACTCGTCACATATTGAAGCTTTGTCACGCCCCTTGGCATCACTTTAGATTTAGGCATCAAAACCACTTACCGGTAGTTAGGTTTAGGAAACAAAAACTACATGATTGGGCATAAAGAAGCACTGTGTAGGATCTGGTGGTATCTAGCGCTGAGGTTGCAGCTGAAGCCTCTCCCGTGTGCCAAGCGTGTAGAAGAACTACGGTCCCCGACGCAAAAACGCGAATGGCCCTCTCTAGAGCCAATTTGAGCAGAGCCAGTGCATAGAGTGTGTGTGTACGTGGGAAGTGAATGGTGAAGCAAGAGAGAGAGAGCGGCAGTGAGTAACTTTATCGACTCCGGCCCAAGCAGGACAAGTTAACAGTGTTTGGTTTGTCCGTTTTGGGGTACTGTAGAAACATGGCGGTGCAAAGGGGACCCGCTCCCTATGTAGATATAAACGACTCATTCTAAGGTAACGAAAACACAACGATTCTTATTTACAGGTGATTATACACGAAAGAAAAAATACTTATTAATATTATATTCCATTCCAAACTATGTCACCACACTCCTGGCGCACTTTCTCGGAGCATTTACTGTTGCCACGGATGATTTACATTATAGTTAATGGAAAGCCCGGTGTGTCTCATTCTGGTGCTAAAGGGGTGCCGTATCGCACGCCGATGGCCGTGAAAATATTTGGTGCCCTGGGAATGATAATTTATTATGAATCTGTCCCACACACACCACCCTGCTGCTGTAAATACTCAGTATGTGGATAAAATTAGTTTTTTTTTTTTTATCTGCCTCTGAAAATAGTCCCCAACAAATGCACTATTCACTTCAGTTTGAGTAATGTCAGACTTTAAAGATAAAACTACCTTTTCATGACCCGTTTTTAAAGATTTATATCTTCAGTCAGAATGAATGGGCTCGGGGCTGAGTGCCACCGTTTGGGGAGTATTGAGAGGCTGACTAATACACTGTTGGTTTTGGTCTTTTCATGGAATTTTGCTGACAAAAATAAAGTCCGCCTTATCCTGTAAGCTTATAATGTTCTCTTTTTGTTGAGACGGTGTCAGAGAAAGGTTGACTCAACTCTGTGCTCATATTGTGCAGGATTGGACAGAGAACCTATTATTATAATATTAACCCCATAAACCCCGCTCACCTACGCATTACACGTAATTGGAACACAGAGCCAACACACAGCAACAGCGACGGAACAATCCCCCATCCATCAATCCATCTTCTGAGTGCTTATTATCCCAGTCAGGGTTGCAGTTTGCAGCAGTTCAGGCCTCCTCTGCCCCGCCAGGCTCCCTCCACCTCTCCCTGGGGGACCTCAAATGGAGACGTAACCCCTCCAGCATGTCCCGGTCTGCCCCCGGTCTCCTACCTGGCTGGTCTCTTCCCATTAATTTGTGCTTGAAATGCGTCCAAGAGGAAGGTGCTCGGGGGCATCCTAACCAGGTGTCTGAACTACCTCAGATCCGCTGCTTGTTGTGCTCAGTGTGCATTGCAGCTCTGAAATGCCTCTGATGGTGCTTCAGTGCAAAGCCCATATTATTACCTCCGCTCCAGGCCTACACACACACAACACACTGCTCAACAATTAAAACTGTTTGTTTAACAAGCAATAGTTTGACATTTTGGGAACTGGCTTATTAGCTTTCTTACTGAGAGATAGATGAAAAGCTCGATACCACTCTCACTAAATATGAAGCGACAGCCAGCAGCCGGGACCCTTAAGTGTAGGGTTGCACGTTCATGCATGTGCTTATATATGTGCTTATGCACACACCATGGCTCATCAAGATGGGGGACAATTATTTCAGGGCTTAGTGTATTAGCGCATGTAAAATGCTGATCGTAGAATTATCAAATAAGATGATTGAATGACACAGACAGACCAGTGTGGAATTCAGACGTGTGGTGCATTGTTTTTATATTGGGTTAGGTGATAATGAGTGGGACAAAACATGATAGATGTCTATGTAAGTGCTGAAAACAAGTATTATTAGTAAATATTATCGTTATTATTATTTTAATTGTGGTGAAAAACCGGAACAATTTGGTGTTTTACAGATATTTGTTGGGATTTGGGACACCCAGCTTGAAACCGGGACAATCCTGGACAAACAACTTGTGGTCACCGTAGGTAACATGCTAAACTATCTTGGCTTGGATGTCACCAGGAGAGATTCACTGCACCAGGCCAAGGAATAGTTCAGATAACAACTGCCCCCCCCCCTCCCATAAAAAACAAACTTCAGTTTTACATTTCTGTTTCTGTGCAGATTAAAGAAATGAGATATAATGTGTAACTTTGTGTGCTTTGGAGGTGCTCGCAAGTGCATTTTGTTACCTTTGGACAGAGCTAGGCTAGTTGTTTCCCCCTGTTTCCAGTCATTATGCTAAGCTAAGCTAACTAGCATCATATCTACTGGTATCAATCTTCTCATCTAACTCTCAGCAAGAACGCCTAGCACATTTCCCAAACTTTCAAACTATGCCACATACTATGTAATTAATGGGAAGTGAAGTCAATTTTTGCAGAGTTTATATCACTGCATGTGAGTTACTATGACATTTCTGACAAACTGTATCTACTATACTTTAGGAATAAGATGTAGAATCGAATGCATCAATTCTGCTAATACACCCAGTTCTACGGTACTGCACCAACAACAGTGTTGTGCATGCTTAAAAGCCTCTCCATCACACATAAGTAACTGACATTGATTTCTTCGGGCAGCTGCACTATACGGACAACAGTCGACTTTGCTGATCCTCTGCTCACAGCCTCAGTCTACTGCATGATGCAAAGCAAAGCAGCTAGATCTGTACGTTGAAGAAGTTATGCAAACATGTTCAGGATAAAGGCCTCTTCTGTCAGATTTTTCTTCTGTCTCTTTACTCCAGTATCAACACAGAAAACTTGCTTTGTGAGACAGAATCATAAAGTCATCATGTTGCTAAATTCACTTGTTCCACATTTTATTGTATCAGTATATGATCACAGGGCTTAATAAACGAGAGAGGGGTTTATCTGTAATCCAGAGGCAGTGATTGTAAGATTAGATTGTTTATTCAGTCTTTCAGTGTTGGTTTATATTCTGGTTTTGCAGAGGAAGTGATTTTTGTAATGGCTTTGAACAGAGTTTGGGGGGAAAATAGATGAGTTATCAGCTGTACTGGAGTTTTTCTTTTTTTTCATCGGTTAAATGAAAAGCTAAGCAAATGCACTTTATTTCTGCCAGTAGGACCAATTTAAATGTGTGCCAAGCTGTTAAGAGGAGGGGTGAAACAGAGGACGAATAAAACTCATATTAAGATATTACTGAATTTACTAAACTGTAAGTTTACCCAGGTGGATTGAATCTTTTTAACAAAGTCGAGTAATTTTTTACATCTTGGGAATCATATAGTGAAACACATTAACAGGCCCATTTATCAGGATGATTATTATTAATGATTATTACTTAACAGTTTGAGCCAACATTTTAAGGCCTTTACCCCTTAATATCCACACAAACGAGCACATGAAACCCACATACTGTATAGATCCATTTTGTTTGTTGTCAATAATAAAAGGCAGATCGGATGACAATGACATGGGTGCAGTCTCACGGTGCAATGGAAGGTCATGCAACCACATATGCAGGATCAATCAGACAGATTAATGAAGCACAGCCTGCTGACACTGACAGATTTGGACACCACCACTGCATCAACGTCCTGCGGTCACCGACCTTACACGAATCCAATCGTTTATAGTATAGATAAATGTTTCAACGACCAAACAACCCACACTGGCCTTCTAACTTTTCAAGGTCTTAGCAAGATTACATTTCTTTCAGTATGTCCCATCTTTTATCAATTACAAAAACTACTTTGTTTCCATGAATTCCTGCTTGGAAATTTCTGCTCTGAGGTTCAAATTGAAATTGAAAAATATAATTGCTTTCTTGCTTAAGATTGTGGGTAAATAATTTTTCAGGTAAATGCTTCATTTCTACCACATTGTTTGGCTCTACTCGACTCAACTCATTTTTAATGAATGGTCCTTTTCTCTATTTTGTTTTCCACTGTGGATAGGGATTCTCAGCTGATCGCCGTAGCGACGCCACATTAAAACTTCCATAACATCATCTTCAACACCACACTCGCTGAATCCTTTCACCAGCAACCAAACAGAGGAATGTCAGCACTTTGTCTCACGAAAAGGCATATGAATGACGTGATAATACGCAAGGCAAAAGCGTGCAATAAGAACCGCTCTTGCTTTTGCCGTGTCAATTTGTACGCCGTTTTTTTTAAGTTACGCATTTTTTAGTGACCTTTGTGACGTGTTTTCCGTACTTGTGTGCCGTATGTATTGTACTTAGTTTACGTACTTATTTTAACGCCAAACATGACGTTTTTTCTAAACCTAACTAAGGGGTTTTGTTGCCGCCTGCTGGTGCTGCACCTTCTTACACGCATGTAATATTCACACCCTGTTGAGGCAAAACGTGACGCTGACGCGTTATTCTCTGGTGGACAGGCGGGTCTATTACATGCTTTAAGTACTCACGTGATACCGGGTTGGTGCTTCATAGTTGCATGCGAATAAAAACTTTTCAGTCGCTATTGATGGTAGTTTAGCTATTTACAAAACGGTGGGTTTGTGCAGGACGTTCCGTGTCTCGCTAGTAATGATTGTCTCCGACCAATCGGTGGTCTGCAGTGTTTTAATTCCACCTTCTAGTATCGTCTCAGCACGCTTGGTGGTACCAAAAAAAGTACCAGTTACTATCCACAACTTTTGCTAATGGAAAAACAAAAAAAGCAAGTCAAGTTCAGTAGAGCCGTGCCATACCATGAAGGGGAATTGCGGCATCAGTGCAACGTTCTTGTATCAGGTGAAAGTCATAGTGAGGTGTTCAGGGTGGATGATGGGCGTATATTAAGTGCAGGACTTTGATAACAGAGACAGGAGGTCACACCCTGAGTCCTGCCTGTGGTTAGGTTTAGGCAACAAAAGCCGAACAAAACGTTAGGAAGAGATTTTGGTTAAATGTTATCATAGTAAACTGTATCATGCTTCAAGTCAAAGCTGACTTTTTTCGATGATCTTTCCATTAAAGGTGCCCTGTGTAGTTTTCTTGTAAACATTTTATTTTTACATTCCGTATTTCTCTACCAAAATGCATTGCGTGTTTAATTGTGGAATGCATTTTCTTCCTCATAAAACATTTGCAAAGCTGATTTTTGGATCGTCGTGAAACCTGCATTGTTTACTTGCTACCATTCTTCTTCTTTCCTGCATTTGCTTACACACTTCTGCGTTGCTTGGCATGTTTCCACCACCTACAAATCAGTGCAATAATGTGAAACTATTGGCAGGATTGTGTACTGTGTCACCCTCATACTCATCCTCATGTGTGCGCCCTCGTGCGCAACAAAACCCACTCATAAAAACATCCGTAGAGCTACTAATGGTCAAAAACTCCACAGGGAACCTTTAACCTTGAAGTGCTTTGAGTTTCTAAACATAAAAAAAACTGCTTCATTTGCTTAGAGGCAGATATAAAAGCAGAAATTGTATTAAAAATAAATGAAATACATTGTTAGTGAATATACAGATTGTGACTCGGCAGATACCTTCATTAAAAATGTGTCCTCAGTGTTGATAGAATCTTAATTGGGGCAGTATTACATTTTTCTCTAAACGTGTTTGCTGTGTTAAATTAGTAATATATAAACACAGTCTCCGGGAGACGGGGTTGAACACAGAGCACAGCGCTATGAAAGATGAAAATGTTTGTGCGCTGAGGGTGCCATACCATAAAACAAGTATAGCCCCAGAAAACGAGTTTACCAATATGTTTTGTTCTACACAGATATCCAATATAGAGTATGATATAGCAAGCTATAATCTGATTTGTCCTGTCTGTCAGGAATGAACATATTTCTCAAAGTGATTTGTGAGAGGGAACTGCTCACTCGCAGCAACATCCTGTATAGCAAATCTCCCAGTGGTTGATTTTTCAGTGACAATTATTTGTTGTGGGAGTGTTGTTTGTTCGCTCACGGAGCAGATGTGGCCCTGGGGCGGCGGTTAGTGTTATCTGACAGTGTTAAAAATGAAGTGTGATGGGTGTGGAATTATGGAAACTCTGGCACAGAGAAGGATTTTACACTCTCGGAGATAAATTAACACCTTTGTTGTGTGTGTCATGTCGAGTTATCAGGTGCTGCTGCAGAACTCTGCACAGACAGATATGAAGATAAATATGAAACAAAAGGTTGTGCTTTTGGTGACAGTGGAAAGTTTTTATAAATCGTCATTTTTTGTTTGTCTCATTTCGTTAATTTGAAAACACATATTGCCTGTAGGCAGCGGTGGAAAATAACCAAAGTAAATTTGATCATTTTCATTTAATGCTGCTTCATACTTGTGCTCCTCTACATTTCAGAGGGTAATGTTGTACTTCATACTCCACTGTGTCTTGTTCCGCTCTCCTCTAAGGTTATGGCTACGTTCCAGATTGCATACTTTTTCTTTTTACTTTTAGTACGTACTGCAGCTGCCCTTACATAGTACATACTGTTGCATGCAACAATGAGGACATACTACTTCTTCGTCATAACATTGTGCCTTGAACTTTGAACCACTTGCTCATTTATCCGCTGCACAGAGGATACTGGGTTGCATACTGCAAAATGCGACTGGCTGTAGTAAGACATCCTGGTATTTTTGGCATACTGCATTTGACATACTATGTATTGGGACTTACTAAATCTTTTTCTGGCATACTAAATAGTACGGTAGTATGGGTATTTCCTTGGTTCCAGTTTTCAGTTATTATTTCCTGTTTTATTTCTGTATATCCTTCTCACCTTTGTCTCTCGTTTCAGATACTTCACTTCCTGACCTTGTATGTGATCGTTCGCCCCGTCCTGACTGTTTTCACTGTCCCTCATTACCCTGCTGTCACCTGTTCCTCGTTATCACCCTCCTTTCATTGTGTATTTAGTCTGTGTGCTCCCTGTTGTCTGTGCCAGTTTGTCTTAGCTTTTCTTAGTTAGCGTTCCAGCCTTGTTTCCTCGAGTAGTCCTACTTTTCTTCTTTGTATTTAGACTCAGCCTTTGCTTAGCATTTTTGGTTACCTTTCCCTGTTTCTGGACTGACTTCCTGTGTGTACCGTACCTGTTAATGGCAAGTATAGACTGTGTTTTTTTTTTGGATCTCACTCCTCTCTCTGTGTCACACGTTTGAGTCCAGTTCCTTGTGGTTTCACCTGACATTACACACAACTTTTATTTAATATACAAAGGAAGATTTTTACATAAAAAGTGCATAAAAAGTGCATACAATTGTAATAGATTAAACCTGTGGTTCCCAAACTTTTTGACTTGCAAAACCCTTGCAAAAAAGCAGCATCTTTTTGGGGCTACTTATCATGCTTGTTTGATGTAAAAAACAGTAATCCAAGGAATTCATATATGTGTAGATAAACATATTTTTTTTTCTTTCTTACTCCATTAATCATCTTCCTATACTCCACAGATTTATCTTGTGATCCCTTGGTTGGGAGCTACTGGACTAAACTATCTAGTTGTATATGCAGAGTAGTCAAAACTAGTTGCACCTCCACCATCTACAACACAGATGCATCAGTATTAACAACCTAATAATATGATTGTATATCAATAAATCAGTCACTGGGGACATTTTTCTGCAGAAAGGTACTAAAAGCGAGATTGGGAGCATTTCTGTTGCCTTTGCACGGCTCTTGACACAGTGACAGCAAAGGAGGGTGAAAAGAGGAGGTCATTCATCATCATCGCATCATATTATCGGAGTACAACACATGGGCAGTCCGCAATCGCCAAAACTGAGCCAAGCAACGCACAACCGCAGCTTCAGTTACACTGCGCATGTGTCATACCCCATATAATTGCTTGTAGCTAACGGTGCTAACAGTGAAAACAAAGGCAACAGTGCTGACAGAGCTAACAGTGTTTACCTGGCGGGGAACCAAAGGGTGGGTGCTACGCTTCTGCTACGACGCCATCCGTCAGTTATCATCTGTAACCGCTGTGTGAGAGCAGTGCAGAGCGGCGGCCATTAGCTAGCCAGCTGGGCACGTTCACATGCACGAACATGAACTAAAAACATGCGCAGCCGGCCCGGCGATGTCAACAAAGCACAAATAAGCTGTAAATACAACACACATAGAGGGAGAGTGACTGCATTCTCTGCTCAGGTAGACATTACTCCTCTGTATCTTTACATAACCAATAGTTGTTTGCTGCCATATTAATGCTCTGGCCATCGTATAGAGCACCTTTAAAAACATTCTGCTGCTAATACTTATGTACCTTTACTTAATTTGAATGCAGTATTATACATTGTTGTATTGGTACTTTTACTTTAGCAAAGGATCTGAATACTTCTCTCTTCTGCCTGTAGGATTCAAGGTGTTCCCCTTTCAGTGATATCTCATCTTTTCTGAACTGAGTATCAATATTTCAGTTGCTCCCATACATTACACTTGTCCTGGTTTAATCCCTCCATCCCCTACAGTATACGAACAAACTGATTTAGAATTAAACCAGAGAAAACATTCCTACAGTACTGGATTCAGTTTCACAGATATCTATGACATCCAATATTTCACCAATTCAAGCCCGTAATATACCCTAGATCTTTTCAAAGTCAGCCCGCTGTAGGTGGAATTCACCTCATCATGAGCCCACACTTGCAGATAAATGCGGAGGCTGCATAGGTAATGATCTGTCATGTTTTTGTCTAGGTGCGAGCTCTCGGCTTTGGTGTCCTCATCAAAGACTTATCTTCCGGGTATTTGGGGAAGTTCCATCTTGAAAAGCTCTCTGCTCTCAGATTCTTATATTCTCATGCTTAGCATCAGCACATTATCCACAATTTGCCACACTGCTTAAGGACCCAGTTGGATTTATAATTCTGTGTTCGGAGACTTTTATACAGAGCTTTTCTTATCGCTGATTTTACAGTATCGCTGTATCTGTCTGCATCTTGCATGATACATACACAGTACTGCTGTAACACTCTTTTTATTGCCTTCCCAGCACCAGACTGTATATTAAAGCCATTTATAGTTATGGCACAGATGTTAGGTGTATGTGATAGAAAATAATTATAAAGATTTACATTTTTCTATTTAAATACAATCGTTATCTGGAGTGGTTATCACCTGAGGAAACATGGTGGCTGTGCACAGCTACAAGTACCTTTAACACATGAAAAGCAGCCCATAAAATGTGCAGTTGATTATCATATTGTGTCCGAACAGAATAGTTTTTACTCTCTCTGCTGGATATTAAAGAGCTAAGAAATACCTCTCTGCTGTTGCATCACTAATATGAACTTTTAAAATGATACACTGAATTTTATTTAAAATGATATGCCCTTGTGTTACATAAATCATTATATATAATTGTTTTTATTCAACAAACGAACCAAACAAATTAGTCCCTAATAGCGTTCAACCTTTTTGATCTCTAATTATATGGATTATTTGGCTAAAATGAAGTGCACTTCATGCATAACAAATGCAAAGAGAAATGTTTATCTGTCTTGATATACTGTGTAAATACCCAATTATACAATAAGCCCAATTACAAGTGATACTAATGATGTGTTTGGTGACTTGAAAATGATTTCATTCAGGGTGTCAAATTACTGCGGTGTGGTTTCAAATCGCTCACCGGAACAGACGTTCTTCTTCTTCTACTGTGTCAAATCTGTAGTCGGGTGTGTGATCCATTGAGAGCGGAATATCTGAACAATTTAAAAAGAAAAGGAAGACAAGTGCGAACTTTCATGTTATATTCTTAAATAATTCCCTTTGATAGAGACATAGCATAACAAACTGGCTTAGGTCTTTACATAGCCTCGTGTTTTCCTTTTGTTCTTCAAAGCATTGATTCAAATGTAAACTGAAAGAAAGTTAACTTACACCGTCATACAACGCAGTCAGAAGAGTCACCCCGTCTCTTACTGTGATACATTTCTGGTGTTTTTGTCTTTGAAGTGCTTTGACCTTCAAACAAATATGTGATCTGATAAACACAACAAAACCAAACTAGTTGATGTATTTACTCACTCTGCATCGTTTTTAGCTTCTATGTCTGTGTGTATAAATATCCACTGATATTTAGAGGAAAGTTACGAAGTTAAGAAAGGGCAGATGCAAATAGAGCTACAATGATTAATCGATCTGTTTTTAAACTATTAAATTAATCGCCATATTATAACAATATATTCAACAATTTAACATGAGATATTTATAGAATAAAATATAATGTAATGTTAATGGAATTAATTAAAGTCACATGTAAGTAAAGTAAACGGTAACCTTGTTCTTTGGCAACTCCAGCAGAAGCCAGAAGTAACTTTTAAAAAGCTGAAATTCAGTTCAGTGTGAAATCCACAAAGCACATGTTTACCGAGCCAGCTGGTGTGTGATGGCTTTTTACCAGAGAATACCACAGGGATGAGATTTAATTGGCAAGTCAAACCTTTTAATGGTTGCACAATTTCTGCTTTTTCAGGAGTGAGCATGAATTAAACTTTTTTAATATTTGAGTGGTTACTTTTCGTCCACCAGAATTTGACCTGGGTAAACACCTCGAGGAGTGTCAGTTAGACGTCATGGGGACGGTCTTCTCTCTAGCAATAGTTAGGCTGAGAAGAAAAGTTTAATTTTATATAAAAATACATCTCTCCTAGTGCAGCTTCAAGGTGGAAAACTGCAAACAATTCAGAGCTGATTTGACTGTATAACCAGATTATGCTTGCTCTCTCTCTCTCGCTGTGGCTTCTTTACAGCTTTTCCTTGTAAAAGTTATTGTCTCACCGTTAATTAAGTGCCACATGTGTAAACACCCAACAAATGGAAACTAAAGTGGTAAAATATGAATTCAGCTCCCCTGGCGTCTCGGGCTCAGAGGACTTTTAATTTTGCCATGAAATCATCTTCACAGTGAACACTGGTAATCACGGCACAATGAGATGCAGCGGCACACGATGAATCCGTGAATGTGACCCTCGAGTGTGAAAGACAGTCAGATGGTTTAATTCAGCAATCACCACCCAGCTCAGACACCTGATTGGGTCCGTTTTGTCAGCGCTCGAGTAAAAAATCAACCCGTTTGGTGAGGAGGGATTACACGCACTTCTGCTCTCATTCAAGACAAGGAAAGCTATTATTTCTCTGGTTTGGTGAGAGTGATTGGTTGCTTGTTATCTCTCATCAGTTCATAGAGAGGCAGCCCTGTTGACTCTTTAGTTATGATGGCCACAGGCAGTAGCCAATCAAAGCCTGCTTTTATTGGCTGTTGCTAGGATACCAAACTTTCCATATGTGAATCACCCTGGACATAATGAGATTTGTGCAGGCTTGACACTTGAATGCATTGCATCATTCCACACACTATGCACTTCAAAAATACTTGGGATGCATAAGAGTGGGAAATCTAATGAGAAAAGTTGAACCGGGCTGGTGGAGGGACAGACGGACGGCAGCGCGGAAGGAGATTGGATGCCTGCAGGAGGGCTGATATTGAATGCTCTCACATACACTGTTGATGAGAAACGACATGTTTTCTCTGGTCAACAGCAGCTTATATTGTGGTGGTAATCTCCTTTCTCATGTCTCTGCTGGGATGTTTCACCATCAAAGCCCCGTAGCTGACAGAAAACTTCTCCTTAACAAACGTTTGAAAGCACGCTGTCCGTCATTAGCCCAAAATCAGTGTGTCCTTAAAATATTCATGCAGTTTGGGTAAACAGCTTTCATTTCCTCAATGCTGAGAGAAACATATTACCATTCACGTCATGCTGGAGTCACCGACAATATTTTTTAATATTTGTGTACTGAGTCACTTCTTATGAAACAGGGGTGCAACCTGTATTTCAACATATATTCACATTCACAGAGTGCTTTACTGTGCATACTTACAACCCAAGTTTGGGCAAAACTAAAAGAGAACATGAAATATATTTATTTATTTATAAGTTTATTTGACAGGGTCCACGTATAATAAACATAAACTTCAATAAATCTGATGCATTATATAGAGATATAGCTAAAATCTAATTTTCAGCCCCGGGCAACTGAACAATAATACAAACAGTACATACATTACATACAACAAGCAATATAAAATACTGTTCACTATGTACATAGTCACAGGATGCATATGGTATTTACAGAATAGTAGGGGTTGTTTGATTAGTAGTTTCTATTCTATTGTCATATATTTAATACCTATACCGAACTGGTCTGTGTTGAACAATACAAATATTATAAATATGCATACCATTATAACTATTTTTTACACGGCTTTGTTGAATACTCGATTCTGATTGGTCAATCACGTCGTTCTACAGTCCGTTATTTCTTTATAACAGACTGTTGCTATGGGCACAGTTCTGATATTGGACTCTGGAGGACCATATTTGTGTCAAATTATTGATTTCTTAAGTTAGTAGCCGTGTAATAAGTGGGATAATATACAGCAAGCATGCAGGTCATTGTTGTGAAATAAACCCCTTCAGTGCGATCACGTCAGGGTTTATTTCACAACAATGACCGGCCTGCTGTACATTATCCCTTACTCACTTACTCACTTACTTACTTACTTATTTATTTAACTTTTTGCCTTGCATCCCAGAGGAGCATAAAGTGAGCGATGGTCATAAATGGAAGTTAGAAAATTCATCACTTTTGGGATTTTGGGAGCATTCTCAATCTTTTTCATGTAAAAGACCTCCAAAATAGATGTACAATAGACCACAGACCACGGATGCATTAATAAATAGCCTACCATCAATCTAAATGCTTTGCAAATACTATGTTAAATTCCATTTATTTCATGCTATTAGCACTACTAGCTTTCCTCTGGGTCCAGAAAAACCCAGTCAATCCTAGAAAGCCACGGATATAATCCCGAGCATACCCACTTTCACTGCCAGTTATAGAGTTTAAGCTGCAACAAATTCACAGATAGAGTCTGCTGACAAAAGCACCGTACCATATTTCAACCATAACCACAAACTTCAACAACAAAAAAAGGAAATGACTGTCTCATCCCCCCAAAAGAAAAACAAACCAAAACTCATGTATCCCCAAATTTGTATTTAACCACAAATAAAGTCTCAATTTAGAAGATTTACCAAACACCAAATGCCTACAAACACTCTGAAAACCCCCCAGCTGTCACATGAGAAAGAGACTAAATGAAAAATCTGGTTGGTATTTAACTTCTCTTTTTAAGGAAACCTTGGCTTGTGTAGCTGAAAATATCAAAGAAAACTGTACAGTATGTGCTCCATAGAATATATCCACATTATAGAACTCCTGGCCTGCACTGTGCCGCTGAGGCTATGCAGTAGGCGTCTAATTGAGGCAACCTGCTGTGAACCAGGTAACGATACGTCTTCCAGCTGGGAGAGACATGTTAACTGGGATTAGCGCTCATTCGGGAATATTAATGGCTCATTAAGCATTAATAGATCTCTCAAATCAGTATTTACACTGTACCAGCTTCTCCCTTCTAGTTCTGCGAGCTGTAATAGGTACTGATGTCTAGTCAAACAGAAGAAGCAGACAGAGCAAACAGTGATTACCAGGTAGTCCAATCAAATGCAAACAAACCAAGGAAGATAGATTCATGCTGAGGTGTCAAGAAAATATCATCATGGGCCTGGGGGGGGAAGGGTGGGCGCAAAAAAAAGCATTAGCAATGGTGTAATTGGCTGTAAATGGTCCAAAACACTTAATGATGTGGGAGTGGAATGCATGCTGGCACATATGATAATCCCCTTGTAATGAGAATTCACTAGATATCATGGCTTTGTTCATGCCCCAGCATCTCTGAGAGAGCTTAGCCATCAGAACTGCAACAATAAGCCACGGAGTCGGAGATGGCGTGGACTACAAGTGAGAGGAAAATGAAATCAAAATGAACTCATTTGCTTAATAAGCGGGGAAAAAGTGATATCAGAGGCTTTAAAATGACATGTCCATTATTTCTCTGCGTTTTGGATGATTAAATCAAGTCACTGTGGTGGTTAACGCTGTCATCTCGCAACGAGGCGAGGGGCGTATACTTTAAGTGGCGAGAGAGTGAGAAGAATCAGCTTTGAGCTATTTTAGTTGTTAAAGATTAGGATGCAGACAAACTAAGCCTCGCAAATCCCGAGCCCAAGGTGCCACAGGAACAAAAATGAAGAATGAGGAGCGCGGATAAACATGTCACAAAACAGTACATGTTTAGAGTCCGGCTTTTCAGCTCAGCTCTATCACGGCGGCTTAGAGAGAAAAGTTGTCATCAGAAACTCAGTGGTGGAATAAATATATGTAAAAATACTCCGTTACACATAAAGTCTCTGCATTCAAATTCCTCCATAAGTACAGGAGTGTTATCAGCAAAATGTGCTCAAAGTATCAAAAGTAAAAGTATTGGCCCCTGTATATTGTTACATATAACATTAGTAGCTTGTTAATGCTGGTGCATGAATGCATCAGGAAATAATTGTTTAATAATAATCACTATTAATTAATCGTAATTATATGTTTTTTTTACCAATGTAGTATGTACATATTGTATTATTTTTTATTCAAGGATGCCTAATAACATCAGGCAAAGGGACTGGCAATGAAAACTAGCCTCTGAGCTAACTCAGGTATATTTACATTTGTTTGAATGCTGATTAATTGTCCCTTTTCATAAATAAATAAAAAATAAATATATTAAAAAAAAGTTATTCTACGCAAATTTGTATTCAATTTTTTTTCTTTTTTCTACTGAAATAATGGCTCATTTGACCTATTTGCACCCTGAATATGTTTTAAAATAAAACCATCTGAGATATCTGAGAAAATGACTTTTTAGTGAAGCTACCAACAACTCATAGACATCTGAAAGTGATAAGGAGTCCAACACAAGCCAGAAAGGTTGGGATGTATACTGGTTTACACAATAAAAGAAATAAAATAATAAAATAGCCTACATATTTTGTATTTTATGAACTTATCATCTGTTTTGTTACGCAAAATTTACCATGAAAAGTAACTTGTAGCTACAGCTGGTTTCTAGCTAATGGAGTAAAAAGTAGACCGACAATATTTCCCTTAATGTAGCAGAAAAGAAGTATAAAGTAGTAAAAAATGGATATACTCAAGTAGGCCTTTAGTATCTCTTGTACTTAAGTACAATTCTTGAGAAAATGTATTTTGTTACGTCCCATCACTGTCACTATATATTTAGTTTCACTATGAGTAACTTCAGACTTGTTTGGATGCTTACTGTATGAGGCAGAGTATGCTGCACATATTCTACGTTACATATTTTGCTGTATTGCAAAACATTTAAATTTGCAATTTCAGTGAATATCTTCCTCCTGTAAGGACAAACTCATGCAACTTTAAATTTCATCAAACCCATCTACATAATAGTCTTGTATTAATTTGAATTTGAATCAGCAGAAGATGAAGAAGAAGAAGAATAATGACAGCTGTAAAAGAAGATAACGACGTCTGATAAATGCAGCAGATGGACACAAATTAGTCTTCTGGGTCTTTAAAAACTTCAACAGTTAAAAGTAAAATATGCGAGCTGCCAACTCCAGGAGGTTAAAATTGTATATTTTTGTATAATTAATAAAAGAAAACGATTAAGTGTCTTTCCTGTGAAATATGATGAGAAATAAAAAACTGGATGTATCCATCAAAGTCCTCTAAATATATGCAAGAGCTCAACATTCATAACCATTGATATTTTATGTTTTATACATGTGTAATTTCACTTTGAATTCAGGGCTTTTATTTGTAAGGAAGCATTTTGACATTGTGGTATTGATCCCTACCAAACTAAGCAGAGACTTTTTTTAAATCTGTCAAATTTCCTTCTATATCACGGATTTAACTGTATTTTAATGTATAAAATGTATAATTCTGGTAGAGAATACTAAATCATAATCTGTTTTAAAATGTGTGATATGTGAACGATTTTATTATGCAAACTCCTCTTTATGTCAAGAAACCCTCAAAACCAAGACATGCTCTTTAATGAAAAATCCTGGAAGTACAGGATCTGAATACTTCTTCCATCAAAGAAAAAATATTCATCCATCATCCATCATCTGCAACCACTTATCCCGTTAGGGGTCGCGGAGGGGCTGGAGCCGATCCCAGCTGACATTGGGCGAAGGCGGGATACACCATGGACAGGTCGCCAGCCTATCGCAGGGCTGACACATAGAGAGAGACAACCATTCACACTCACACTCACACCTACGGGCAATTTAGAGTCAACGATGAACCTAACCTGCATGTCTTTGGACTGTGGGAGGAAGCCAGAGTACCCAGAGAGAACCCACGCTAACAAGGGGAGAACATGCAAACTCCACACAGAAGGGCCCCAAGCCGGATTCGAACCTTCGAATATATATATATATATGTATATAAATATATTATAATAGTGTATTGAAGAAATACTTGGGAAAAAAACGAAGGAAACTGTACTTATTACTCATCCTAAGTACCTTTATTCACTAAGTATTAAAATTAACAATACCTAAAAATAACAATAATAATAAATATATATATATATATATTATGATATTGTATTGAAGAAATACTTGGGAAAAAAACAAAGGAAACTGTACTTATTATTCATCCTAAGTACCTTTATTCACTAAGTATTAAAATTAACAATACCTAAAATTAACAATAATAAAAAAAATAATAAAAGAAAAAAATATATATATATTTCCTTTGTTTTTTATTTGGGAAAAAAACAAAGGAAACTGTACTTATTACTAATCCTAAGTACCTTTATTCACTAAGTATTAAAATTAACAATACCTAAAAATAACAATAATAAAAAAAATAATAAAAGAAAAAAAAAATATATATATATTTCATCCTTTGTTTTTTACTTGGGAAAAAAACAAAGGAAACTGTACTTATTACTCATCCTAAGAACGTTTATTCACTCTGTCTCTGTTCAGTACAGTTATTTTGACAACAGCACCAAAACGAAACCATCCTCTCTATCTCGCCTGTAGGGGGACGCGAACAAACGTCAACAAACAGCACGTGTCGGTCCTCTCGCTTTCCGTACTTGGCTCCGCCATTGTGTGACAGTTCTCTCGTTGCTAACCAGAAGCTTCTCCTGGTTACCTGGTTACCTACTCAACAAGAACAACAACAGAGAGAGAAACTAATAACAAGAGTCGTGTGGATTATTCAGGACTTCTTCCAGCGACACAGAGAGCATGAAAGAGGACAGACTTCACCTCCAGGTACTTTAATACTTCCTCTTTGCTTTCCTCTTTCACTTCTCAGGTGCTAACTTCCGTTAGCATCTCTGAAGTTTACAATGAGTCACAATAAGGTTGACTGTTTATTACATGACACACGTTTCTGCCACATGTAAAGCGCGTTGTTAAGTGTCATTTAAAGGGTTTTGTAGGCATGAATTTAGTCTTAACTATCTGACTTTAGTCCGATAACGTGATGTTAGAAAGTAGCCGACGTAACGTAACGTCAGAAATTGAGCAGTTGACGTCACGTCAGCATGTTATAGCGTCATCCTGAGCATCTGCAGTAAAAATCACCCTTGTTTGTTTATTTGTTTTGCACAATTTAAGAGTATACAACAAGTAAAAGTAGTCCATGTTTTACTTAAAGTGAAAGAGCAAAAGTATTAGCATCAAATCACACTGAAAGTACGAAAAGTAAATGTACTCATCATGCAGAATGGTCCATTTCAATGTTTTATCTTTACGTCAAGTGGAGGCTAGAAGAGGATCAATGAGTAGCAGTCACAGTGTGATGGTCACAACTATTTTATGTAGTGATGGCGAGCTGAAGCTTCATGAAGCTTTCCAGCAAATTGGTTCATTTCTCAAGGCTTCATGTGCACGAAACCACCTGGTAGTCAAAGAGTGTAAAACAGGCAGATATGATCTTAACCATGTGATCAGTGATATTCTGTATTTTGTTCCAGTAAAGGCTGTTGGGAATGACTATAAACAATGAACAAAATATATATTACCATGTAATCCATTTATATCTATATAATATATAATATAATGTCTATTTTCTAGTAAGTATATTATGAGTATATAACATACATGTATAATAAACTGTAATTGTTTTATGAGGAATGCATCTTATGTGTGTAAACCAATCCTTTGGTCAATAATTGTATTGTAGTGTAGTGTAATATAATATAATAATGGCAGGAAGGGTAATATTAGTGTTCTGTGTCACTTCTGGAAAGTGGCATTGGTTTAACCAGTGAAGATCTGAACCACTTCCTGAACCAGTCACGCGGTACGGCCGGGCAGCGAGGCTTCGGACGTCATCAATGACGTAATTGGTCTAAAACGATACAAGCCTCGATACGCTCATCGCGGAAAACTTCCTGGATTACTCGACACACGCTCCGAAGCCTCGGCACAGCACGTAACATCACTAACATAAAGCGCGTTGTTAAGTGTCATTTGAAGCGTTATGTGTTATGCATGAATTTAGTCTAACTATCTGAATTTTGTCCGATAACGACGTAACGTAACGTAAGAAATTGTGCAGTTGACGTAATGTTAGCATTTAATATCGTAGTCTTCAGCATCTGCAGTGAAACCCCCACCCCCCCCGCCCCCTTCACTGTAAACCCAGATTTTATTTGAATTAAACTTTTAAGTGGTCATTACTTATTCTTTCATGTTTTGTAAGAAACCGGTGTCATTACTAAATCAAATCCGTTTTTTGCACTAATCAGCTGAAGTTTGCAGTGCAGTTATCATGTTAAGCAGAGATAACTTAGTATGTTAGGTTTTAAGCAGAGATAACTTAGTATGTTAGGTTTCTGTAGGGAGGGGAGGGGCTTGTTTCAAATTCAAGGTGAGCTGATTACAGAGCTCCGTCAGAGCGTGAAGGAAGAAGAAGGACCGTTAACACCGAGGAGGAGAGAGTCCGTCCTCTCTGCTGTCTGACCGGCTACTCTGAGAGAGCTGTGGATTTGTTTTGAAAGCACCGTGGTGGAATGGTGAGTGTGTCTGATATCTTTCAGGGGAAACTGATTAACGTTTCCAAAAGACCGCTGCGGTGACCGCCGGTTAGCTAAAGTTAGCTAAAGTTAGCTTAGTATTAACGTGCCGACAGTTTTCTGTCGGTTCACAGTTTATAACGTGAACGTTTAACTTGTAACGTTACCACCGGTGTGAGACACACCGCTAAATACTAACTAGGTCGGCCGTTAGGTAATGTCGAGCCGTCGGTGTAGCAGAGCTGTAACACTGTTAGCATGTGGCTAATGCTAGCTAAGCTATATCTGATGTGCTAATGTAACGTTACTGATTCAACATGGTGTTAACGGTTACCATAGCATTAGCATTAGCTACATCATGAGTGATTGTTTTACATTTATTGCAGTAACTTAGCTGACTTTCAAAGGACGAGAAAATTAGTTTTTTAAGTTGGTTATAATTAACATTTTGAGCTAAACATTGAGCTAAACATTGAGCTAAAAGTATTCTTATGTTCTGTTGTTACAGGTTCATGTGAAGAAGTGTGATCAATTTAGATTTCTCACAGCTAATGCCAAGAATTATTTTTAATCAAAGCAAATACTTATTTATTTCCTAATCATTTGAATTGTGTATTTTTATGCAAATAACCACTATAGATGACAATAACAAAGGAAAAGGAAAACATTTAGAATTTCTGATGGTGTACACTGACTTTGGGACGGTTAAAATAATTTTTCGGGATGGTTCCGGGGCGGTGGTGAAAAAAAGTGCTGTCAATTATAGTTCTTAAAAAAGAAAATCGGAATCGGCAGGGCATCTCTACTTTCTTATAACCATTCATTTCTTGTCATTCTAGCTATGTAACGTGTTGTCATTTTACTCCCCAAAAGACTACAGAGCCAACTGCTGTTCGGACATTGGGGCTCAGAGGGCTTCCCATTGTCCTTGGTGAAAACCCCACAGACTTCTACAGAGCAGGCTTTGTAAGTAACCAGTTACGTTCTTATATATATCTAAAAGGACCAGAGTTGGGTGATATTTTGTGTTTGTGTAATCTATTCCAGCAGTCATAACCAATTCACACCTTCCCTCATGTGTGTGACTTTCTTGTGACTAGGCTACATTGCTTAACATTACTGATGGCTATTAAATAAGAAATGTCATGATTGTGATCTTATGTTTATATTGTTTATGAAGGATGCTGATGATGATGACTCATTCCGCCACATCGAGATTGGAATCCTCCAGGTTGGGCCTGAAGGTGCTGCGGTTGCATCTTCCCTGCATCTCAGTCCAGCCTCTTTGCAGGTCATCATTGAGGGAGAAGTTGTGATGGACAACATTAAAGACCTTCCTAAAGCAATGTGCCTTCTGTTTGGACTTTCATATACACTGCATCTCAACTACCCCAAGTCTATGAAGTTCACATTCCAGTTCATCCAACCGGTACCTCTCACATTGGGCCACAGTGAACTAAAATCAAGGTTACAAACCTTGAAGAACCAGCTTGCAATGTAAAGAAATTCTATGTTAAGTCTACTGTGAGAAGCCATTTTTTTTTCACGGCGTGCCATGCAGCCGCAGTTAATATAGGTCAGTATATGTGAGGTGGTCTCAAAGGAGGCCACACACACACACACACGCACACACACGCATACATACACGCACACAAAATCCATAAGGTGCTCCCATATAAAAAACGTTTGAGCTGTGCCTTTTTTTTGTCTACCTGTATCTGTCGGAGTATAAATGTTTGCATTCTGGTGTGTGTCTATTGTTATGAGGATGATAGTTCTGTAGCATAATTAATATGTGAACACTTTATGTACTGTATGTATGCTTGTATATAATGTTTAGGTCTTAGATGCAGAGTCAGCTCAACCTTTTATACAGTTTTAATACCTGTCTATATGTATCCAGTCGTTCACATGTATACTGCAGATAATGTTAATTGTTTTTTGTTGTCAATAAAATACTAAATTTAAATGTATTGTTTCATTTCTTCCCTTCAATGCAATTTATTGAAACAATAAAATCTCAAAACCGCAATAGTATAATTAATTAAATTAGAAGAAAAAACATTTAGTTGTATTAACAAATGACTAAGTAGCAATGAATAACTTAAAATAATAATTGTGGGAAAAAATAAAAAACATAAAAACAGATACATGGACAACATGGGGAAAAGCAATTACAAGACAGCAATTAAATGACCCTTAACAGCAATTAAATGACCCTTAAGGGTGTTGAGCTAATGATTCCTTTTCACTTTTATACATACTACAGCTGGTTAGTCCTGATGTGGGGTCAAAATGTTTTATCTTTACGTCAAGTTTGAGGCTAGAAGAGGATCAATAAGTAGTCACAGTGTGATGGTCACAACTATTTTATGTGATTGAGTAGAGCACGAGCTTCCAGGAGGTTATTTTGAGCACAGAGTAACCGTTGATTGCACCAATCATGGCAGCCATTATGGCTGAACTTTAGAGAGATGCCTCCAAGAGGTAGACACGATTGTTATCTCTATTCTAGCCTGTTTTGTACCTCACCTTTAGTAAATTAAAGTTATAACGTTCAAACAATACAAGGTTATACAGGTTTGACTGTAATAGTAAATGAATAAATGTTGAGGAAAACTTTAATCTGGGAAAAAGTATAGAGTGCGGTTGACATGTTGGCCCTTTTCACAGCAGCCATTTTGACATGTCATTGCAGGGTAAACAGGTGTAATTAATAACAATAATTATGGCCCTGTTCCATTGTGCATACTGGCTCACTGGAATGGCTGTGACACGCTACATACAACGGGACCATAATTCATTTTTTATCAATTACACTTGTGTTTACCCCGCTATTGGTGCCTTACGATGCAACTTTGTTTACAACATGGGAAGTCGTGTACACGATATGCTTGACGTTAAGTCGCGAGAACACCGCTGCTAAGCAACGGCAATATTAACGTTACTGTCGGCGTCTGGAAGCCACAGAGGCTAACAATTTAGCAAGCTAGCAAGTGGGTAACATAATGCAGGAAATGCAAAAGCGTAGTGACAGAGGAAAAAGATGAGGCCGTAGGGAATATCAACATTTTCCTAGTAGTATAGGTAGTAGGTAGTATTGGTAACTTTGGATATCGTTTTTCGAGCACAATTGTCAAAACAGTTCAGATCAATTAGCAGCCAGTAGCGGCTAAAGTATAGGACTTATAGTCACAATAACTAATACTCTAGAACTAATGAATAATTTCAATATAGATCAAATTGTAGATTATCTTTTGGATTTAATGAATAATTGTTAAGTCTACAAAATTTGAGGTCAATTCTTCAAATTGCTTGTTTTGTTCATATAACAGTCCAAAACCCAAAGATATTCATTTAACAATGATACAAAACAAGCTATTTTTTATATTTGAAAAGCTGGAACCAGAGAAAATTTGGATTTTTTACTGGATAAATGACCCCTGTTATCTCTGTGTGCATTGTTAACATTGTTTTTTATTTATTTATTTTCTTTGTCCTCTGCTTTCTGTTGTTGTTTCTCTCTGCACAATGAAGCACTTTAATGAATTAGCTGATCAACTTGAATCCACTTTGATAATCAATTAATCATTTAACTCAACTTTATGGCACTTCAACACTGACGATCCAGTCAACTAATGTTTCAGCACTGGGGTCAAGTAGTAAATCAATCGTTTGCAGAAACTAGTTTTGGGTCAAATTATTGTGCTGTGCTGTGGTTTGCTCTGTGCAGTAAGACAGTTTTATGAGCGCTGTGTGAGTGATATGGAAATAATAAGAATCACCATTGTGGTACTTATGTAAATGTTCAGACGACCAGTCTTTGATGAGGGCACGAAAAGTGGTGAGCTCGCCTCTAAAAATATGGAGGATCATTACCGAAGACACCCCTGCAAATACATTCATTTCCAGAAAGGCTCATGATGAGGTGCATTTCTTTGGAGAGATTTGAAGGATTACTGAGTCATTAATGGTAACCTAATGCCAGTGATATATGGGGTGTCATGCAGGTCTGAAGATCTGAGTCCAATAATGAGCTAAAGCATGTCTTCACAGGTATAATCCTAAATCTTGACTCCACATTTTGCGATGAGAGGCGCCGCTGACAGCAAAGGTTAATCCTCCTATTGATTAAAAATGGAGGATGCCATTGGTTCTGGCCCCCCTCTGAGTCCCCATTGTCAGAAATACAACCAAAATCTGGCTGGGAAAAAAGACACTTGAGGTGCTTTAAGCGTTTTTAAAAAACTGTTTATTCAAGGACAAAGCAACTGCATGGATATTTATATCTGCTGCAGAGCTGTGGGCCAATATCTACAATATTTAATTCAGTTTTTGTAATTTGATTTATTTCCTGTGATGCTGTTGAGACTCACTTAAAGCAAGGAGGTCAGGTGATTCATTAAATGACTGGGCTATGGATGTATAAGTAGCTTATTACTTAATATAACAATGAAGTATGCAACCAATCATGCAATCTTTAATCAAGGTTTAATCAAAAGATCTTTCTTTGCTCCAATGTGCTGAAATGACTAGTTGATGAATCGATATATAAATCGACAGAAAATGAATCACCAACAATTTTGATTATGGATTAAGTCATTTTTCAAGCAAAATTGCCAAACATGTGCTGTAGAGCTGCAGCTAACAATTATCTTCATTATTGATTAATCTTACAGTTATTTTAGCAATTAATCTTAAGTCTATGAAATATTAAAGAATAGTAAAAAGAAAAAAATGGTATTTACAATTTCTGAAAGTTCACTGTGATTTCAATTTGTTTGTTTTGTTCAACAAAAAGTCCAAAACCTCAAGATATTGAGTTTGTTGTCATACATTACAAAGAAAAACAGCAAAGCGTCACATTTGAAATGCTGGAAAAAAAATAATTTTTGCTTGGAAAATAGTTGCTGATTAATTTTCTGTCGTTGGACTAATCGTCTGCAGCTCTAATTAGCTACTGGCATTTGCTGATTTCTCTGTGTTATATTACTGTGCATAAACTGGATTTATTTGGTTTTGGAAAAAGCAAGTTATATGATATATGAGATCATGATAAGTAGGTTATCTTAGCTTTTATTTTCACGTATTGAATACTAAGCAGAAACTTTTGAGCACAGATAATGAACTTTATTGCAGCCACAGCTACCAAAATGATATTTAATTCTGTGACATTTTGATGCTCGGCATTTCCAGGAAGAGCCCCGTTTCCATTATGCTGTGGTTATTAAGCTCTTCTTGTATTCTGTTTATCAGGTGAAGGATTAGGTTCAGTAGTTGACGTGCCTCCTTCTACTTGGCCCTGATTTATTTAAGCAGCGTTGAGGACTGCCGGACCAAGATGTAATAGGGGTGTCAATATTCCTCATGTCAGCAGGTTGTGCTTCATTACTCTGTCTGATTGATCCAGCATCCATGTGGTTCCATGACCTTGCTTTGCACAAATAAGTACTGCACCCAGGCCAGTGTTACCTGATCTACTGCGCTGTCGATGGATCTGTGCTCGACTCGGAGGCACAGGACAGAGACATATGAACACCACAGCTGTGAGTGCTGAGGGGCTTCTACATGTATAATAGAGTAGGAGGCCTATTGTTACACGTTATGATGTCATTGTGCTCTCTGTTGAATTTAAGTCTGATCAGCTGGGAACAATGGTTGGCTCTAATTTGTAGGAGACATCGGAGAGAATTAGAAATATGAGGAGGGGACGAGGATCATACGCTATGGACAACTAAGACCCCCTTTACACCTGGCATTAAAATGCATCTCGTATCCAGATTAGATATGATATAACCTGATTACATTTACACCTGGTATTAATATGTGTCTCCTGTGTCCACATAGAGCTCCGTTTCCTCTGTCTGAAAGGGCTGAGAGGAAGGCTGCATTATGCACAGAGGCGCGGACACATCAGCCTCAAAACGCCGCCGTTCAGGGGGAGAGAGCTTGCAAAAGTTGATTACTACCGAAGCTCCGGAGCCTAAAAATGGTACTCGGGACAGCCCTAGCGGTACATATTTCTGCCCACGTAGTTGTTGTATGTGGGTTGAAAACGCAATTGCATTTTCACTTGTGTTCAATGTGGTCACAATGCGACCCTTACCACCTCCGGAGGTGGTTTGGCTTTAATCATAATCCGTCCTCAATGCGTTTTGGGTGCATTTACACCTGTACTTTCATGTAGTCAAGCACAATGTGATTGCAATCTGATTTTGAATGTCAATTGTAAAGGGGATGAAAGGTAGCTGAAGTGGCAGTAGCTAATGTCCTACAAACTCCTTCCACCGAGATGCACCGATTCGATTTGTTGGATCAGTATCAGCGCCATCACCTAACTAGTTATTGGATGGATGTGGCCAATCCACATTATGATTATTGTCTTGATTGATCATTTGGTCTATAATATGCCAGGAAATAGTGAAAATGCCCATGATCACAGTGTCCTAAAGCCTAGAGGGATGCCATTAAATTGCTTGTTTTGTCTGCCAAACACTCCAAAATCTAAAGATATTCTGACGTAAGGCAAAGAAAAGTTTTAAATCCTCACAGTTCATTCATTGAGTCACTGCCGCTAACTTAATTTTTTAGTGACACTGCATCACTGATGCATATTATTGTTTTATTGATGACTATATGCCAGGTATTGGATGGGTACTCTGAGTTTAGGTATCAGAATAGATATTGGGAGAGAAAAAGACGGATCAGTCCACCCCTAAAACTCATACTAAACATAACATTTCTAACCTATTTTTAACAACACATTTCTAAACTTATACACCTAGCCATATTAACACAAATACCTAAACAAAACAAAACAATCTGTAACACCTACAATTAGGCCTTCAAACCCAATACCATATTATAAACGTTATCATCTGTAACTGCATAAACAAAATACAGACTGCCTACCTTGGAGCTATGAACCCCATCATGTGACTGATGATGTCTTCCTTTGTTATTGTCCCCCTTGTCAGATTCATATTTAATGATATTCATATGTTTGCTTACATAGTAAGTAACATACACCCTGACCAGAACTGACCTTGATTTCATCATATTTTAATTAGTAGTAAACCAGACTATTTTTTTATTTATTTAAATGAAGAATTTCTTTTTGGAAAATTGCACAAGTTACATCATGAATGGCTCTCCGAGTCTCCTCTGATAGAGAGGCCTTTCAACTTTCATTTAAAAGAGAATTTATTTGTTACAACATGCTATTGGAGTAAACTGCTGTAGCAATCATCGTCTTATTAAAAGTGCATTTGTCTGCACTGCATTTCAGATCTGTCGGTTCAGTTGAGTTTGGATGTTAGGTAAGGTGACCGTGGCTGCTAAGCTTCAATAAAAAATGCAATAACCTTACATTTGAAGTCAAAAGCCTGTGCTGCATACAAATATTGGGTAGTTTTTCACTAAGCTAGCCTGTTCAAAATATGATCTTGTTCTGTCAAAAGAGATTAACAGTGGTGGCCAGTGCTTTATGCTGTGCTTGACTTGCTTTACATGAGCACAGAAATCAATCGTCATATGTAGGTGATTAATAGCTGCTGCTTTTCAGAATCAGTGACAGCTCTATTTTTTAATTGGAAAACACTTTATTCATGAAAATAATTGACTTCAGAATTAGGCTGGACTAGGTTGACATTGACCTATACAATTGCAAGCAATATGTGCATAGATGTGCATATTCACCACCAGTCACTATCTCATTTATACTGTGGTGGACAGTACACATTTATGTTTAGGCCCCGGCAGTTGAGTTATATATGGAAAATATCCCATCTTTGTGGACACAAGGAGAAATATGTTGTTTCCTTCTGCGGTCTTAATTCAGTTTATTAAAATGCATTACAATGACAGCACACCCACTTTCCACCATATGGTCAATATTTTTATTACTTGAAATTGCTGTGAGTGGTGGGCAGTACCTCTGCTTTCAGAGCCCACATATCAAGTGTGTGTCATGTCCTTGATAATCAGTGGGCAATGTTAGAGTAGCTGAAAGCTTGTTTAGGAATATTAATGAGGTATGGGTTTACACGCACATAGACGAGATCTATAGGGCAATATAATTAAAAACATGCAATTCTGCTGCATAGCATAAAAATGTGTTTTTATAGAGCACGTCAATCATAAACTAGACAGACGTTTTGCTGGTGCACCACAGCTCTAGAGGACTGCTGCTATTGTAAAAACTAAAATTGAACTTCAATATTTTGTTCATACTGAAGGCGAGGCTGTCAAAATCCTGTCCACGACTTTCTGCTACAGCAGTCCTAGACTAACACTCTGCTCTTCACAGACACAATACACAAGACTGGAGGAAACCATTAATGGAAAGCTGTGATACAGGTTATATTTACTTAATGCGGAGGTATTAAGCTGTTAAACATATCATTATCTGAACTGGATTGTTTTTAGAGCTGAAAGGATTTGTCGATCAATCAGTTGGGTGATTGACAAAAAATTAAGTGGCTAACTATTTTGATAATTATTTTCTTTAAAGGTGCTAAACGCGTAATTGAGAGCATATCTATTGCCTCTCAACGGCTCTCAACATGGCGACGGCTGAGCCGCTGGCTTGCAGCCAACGGTGCTAACGGCGCTAACAATGCAAACAACGGCAACCGTGCGGACAGATCTAACAGTGTTTACTAGGGCTGTGTATTGGCAAGAATCTGGCGATACGATACTTATCATTATACTGGGGTAACGATTCGATATATTGTGATATATTGAGATACTGTAGCAAGGCAATATATTGATATAAAATATATTGAGATACATTTTTTTTCAAATCTAATTTTAGGAAAACTGTCATAGTATAAAGACACACCACCCTATGTATAAAATTTTAGAGAAAAAAAGGCACTGTGTGAAATGGCTCCTATGGGGACTAACATCATCACACATTAATCCAATTGGACTCATTGGATCCACAAGAGTCTCAGCTTTACAGTGATACCCAATTTATACAATTCTAAGACTGTTTAGGGACCTCAGTATGCAGACATATTAAAATACACCATTTTTGAATGGGTGGAAAAATAAGATATTTGATTGCATGCAAAAAACGACTTGGTTTTTGCCCAATTACAACTCACACAGAGGGAGAGTGACTTCATCTTTGCTCAGGTAGACATTACTCTATATCTTTACATAGCAAATAGTTGTTTGCTGCTATATTAATGCTCCTCTGAATGTCAAATAGAGAACCTTTAAGTCATTTTTCACGGAAAATGACAGATATCTTCTATTTCCAACTTCTTATTTGGATTTGCTTTGTTTTATGTGATAATGAACTGAATATTTGTGGGTTTTGGACTGTCGGTTGGCTAAAAACAAGCAACTTGAAGCTTGAATCTCCTTGGGCTTTAGGATGAAGAATACTCGCTAATGAAAATAATCATAAGTTGGAGCCCTAATTGTTTTTACTGTTTTAATGTTGGTCTGCTGTAAGCACACTAACTGTATTATTTAGGAAAATATAAATGTTGAATCGGGGCTAACTCGGATTTAGGGAGTAGGGGCGAAAAACTCAATCATGATATCCTTATACAAGAGTAGAGTTACTCCCAAAAAAGGACAGAGGCAGTTTCAAGCTTTTGGTTAAGACACTAATTATTGCAGGAAACAACAGCTAATAAATACCAAACCAATTACTCCGTTGCATTAATTAGGCTGATGTCACTGGCCTAAACGGTTTGCAGGACGTCAACAGGATGTCCGCACCCACTGCTCTCAACATTATGCACACAACTTTAGCTCCTTAGAAGCTTATACACCACTGTTCAAAAAAGGTTCACATCTGTTGATGACAAATGCTTCATTAAGAAGTAGGATGTCCCATTATTTCCTTTGGTAAACAAGCAGTGTAGGCTTGTGACACCGTCAGCCTAATTAATGGCACACCTGGTATTTATAAGCTGTTGTTTTCTGCACTAATTATTGTTTTAAAGTAAAACTGAAGGCTTAAAACTGCAAAAATAAGTTGTTTTTTCTCCTCATTCATGTTTTAAATATCAGTGGATCTCATCATGATAACCTTGCATGGTATTTAAATACTGCCTGAAGATGATCACTCCCACTAATCCCATCATTAATGTGAATGTAAACACTTGTCAGTCTATTACAGCCCACCACTGACCTTTTGCTTATTAATATTATTGTGGTGTTTCTTGCCTCTGTTAGTTTGTTTGTTCTAAATATAACAATGTATTCTTAGTGTTTGCAGTGTCTTGTGTAAAAGTGCCCCAACGTTATTTTGATTTCATCTGCTAAATCTGTCTGACTAGACTCTCCTGCCTGAGGCTATCTTGCTAAACTTAGCTGGGTGGATGGCACCATGTTGAGAACATTCCCCATGTTCTGAACCAAATTGTTTTTGTCCCACTTCGGGTGAGCAAAGGTGACATTTCTCATTATGAGATGTTTTATTGACCCTTAAGGGGATTTGGGAGCTGGATAAGAAGAGGCAGGCGGTGGGAGGGTGCCATCTGAGCGAATCAATAAGCTTGTGTGTATATTTTGGGTTATGCATACAGTACCTACCTACCCACCACAAAACAACAATGTGAGAGAAGAGAATAGTGAAAAGAGTTAATAGCAAAATAATATCTATATGAATTTGTGCACAGGATGTATTTTTTTCTTTTAATAACTATGAGTTGGGGATCCTCACCCAAGGACATTTGAAGGTTTTTTACTTAAAACTGCATCATTTTGGACCATTATTATTCATATAAATAATGCCCAAAAAGCCAAAAGCCAAATTTTTCTAATGAAAAACACTTCACATATATAAAGTCATACTAAAGCAAGCAGACAAGACATAAAGTATAGTATACAATAATGCAGGACAGTGAGGATACAGCCATTTCATACATAATATATATATATATATTTTTAATTTCCATTGCAGTTATTGCAGTTGCACCCCCACTTCCTGCGCCGATGGTTAAATCCTTCAGTCGCCATCATGAAATCCTGACAACACATAAATATTTATTTGCCTTTAATCAGTTTAATGGGGGCATTTGAATTGTGCTAATTATATTTCATTTAGCCCTTTAATGTTCAGTATCACGTAATGCTGAGTTCAACTGGATATTTATATTTTCTTACAGAGATGCATAGTGCACACTGAGCCTTAAGGAGGCTTTGATTTGAATTACTAAAGCTTTTTAGACATGTTTGATTGCTGAAATTTGCATTAAGAATACATAGCGGTGCAGCTTTCCTTTAACTGATGCAAATAATATTTAATACAGGTCCTAGTGTTATGTCTCATATCAATTGAAAGAGGAGTGTTAGTTTTCAGCTGTTGTGGTAGGAATGTTGAGATGCAGGTTACCTTTCAGGAGAAACCATTTTCCTGCTGCCAGTTGTCATTCTTAAAATAACACAATATACTGGTAAAGGACTGATAAACAAGTAGAATATAATTTCCATAATTTCCCTTTATAAGGCAATGAAGACTTTTTTAATTGAATGTTTTTCTGCTCCATCACTCCAAGCGTATACTCACAGGCAGGATGTTTCTTATTTACAACTTGACATGCACTGCAGGGGTAGAAACGAGGGCAAAGTTAATGTGCAGATGAAGACATTTAGTTGGCATACTAACTTAATTATAGTCACCTCCCTCCTTCGCAGAGGTCTTATGTTACGTTCTGCTCCACTTCACTCAAATGGCTGTTAAAAATAAATCTATTTCACAAGTTTAAACATCGCCTACCTTTCCGGTGTAAAAATAAACTAGCTTAAATGACAGTATGGGAGCATACGCTGTGCGCTTCCCAGGAGGCTTAAAGAAATAGAGCAGTGGACTCACTCGTACTCCAAGTGCCACATGGGAGTTGCTGTAGGTTTACGTACATGAAACATAGAAGATGAATGAAAAATTCACCATGACCTTGCAGTATACACCGGAGATCAACGTAAGTGCATTGGTTCTACTTTCAGGGCATAGCCTAGTGCTTGATAACAGGCTCCATTTAGTCCTAAACACTCACCTCCTATACACAGCCTATTTTGTCCTCAGGCAGACTGAATTGCTGTTGAAATTGGTCCAACTACCTCAGTGCAATACCCTTCCTCTCTCCCTGTGGTCAGTCATTTAGGCTATGTAGCTTTCAGCTTTAGGGTAAATCTCCCCATCAGATCTCAATGGACGTTGATCTTATGTGAAGTCTCCGAAAAGGTGTGAAGTAAATTAATTTCATACCCCGGTAAGTCTGGAAGCTGCAGTGACATTGACAAGTAGAGGGGTGGATGTGCTTTCATTTTAATCCAGCGCAGAGAGAAAAATGCAGTGTTCATCATCACACCCCAAACATGCACGACTTTTCAAATTCATGAGCCGAACAACAATGCAGGCTTTGTTTTGCATTGATTACCTGATCATCTGAGGATGACCCCAGCACTTTTGGACAGAGTAGTTACTTTCCCAAATTTTTTCATAAAAGATGAAAGCCACACTTTTAATCAGGCGGTGCTGATGATGGGTTGTATTTCTGGTGATTGAACCAAATCTCCAGTTGTAGTGATGAGCTGTGAGGACTTTGATTATAGCAAAAAAAAGGGCTCACAACATCATTGCATACTTTACCCTTGGCTATCATGTCCTGTATGAATGACATCTACATATTTCAAGCTAATGGGAGCTGGAATTAGATACCGTGGATTTCTAAGCCCTTGTGTGCCGGGTTTCTTAGGATTTGATTAGTTGCCATCTGTCTGTCTTGCTTTCCTGGTTTTATCTGAATGTGCTTTTATTTGAAGGATTATAGAACATACGAAACCTATTTATCTACCCGTGTTACATCCAGAAAAAAATCCGGAGCAGGCTTGCAGCCAGACATATGCCACACGCTGGATTTGTGTTTGTGATTCCTCTCAAGCCTATCAAACACTAAAGCTTCGAATGACTGTACAACTGAAACCCAATCTTACCCTGGTAGATTTTGTAAAGATAGGCTTGCTTGGCCCTGTCACTGTGACTTTTTGATGAAAGATAGCGGCTGATTAGCTGCCAAGACATTTGAAATGACTCCAGCTCTAAAGCCAGGATACAATTCTGACAGAGCTCTCTGTGTCTGAAGCAGCCAGACATCTGGATTAATGTGTGAAAGGATTTGACTGGTTTTCCTCCCTCTGAGCGCTGCGGTGCTGCTGGAATCAGAGAGAGAGAGATCTTTAGAAATGTTTATCCTTTTGTTTCAGCAGGTAACTCTGTGAAAGTTTTACTTCTCTCATGAATATGTTTATTTGCCGAGTGAATGAAAATGAAAGTAACTACATTTTCATTAAAAAAGTTTAATGCTTTATTGCAATGTTTCTTTCATCATCTTCCCAACAATTGTTTTTCATAAATATCATATTATTAATACTGAAACCTCATAATACAAGCAGGAGAATTCGCTGACTAAATGTTAGTTATATAATTTTGACACAAAACTAAGACATCCCTGTCTCTTAAGAATTATGTTCTCATACAACTAAACTGCATTCTCAATTACGTTTGGGGGTATTTTGTCACGGATTGTGTTTGTCTTTGACATCAAGAGCGATGAGCAGAGCAGGTGACGTAGTATGTCGGGCAACCATTAATGAAAGTTACATGGAACAATGATAATGAAAGTTGCTTGGTATAATAACAAGCATATCAAGTGAGAAAGTTCACTACAGGCGGGCAGGAGAGGTGGTGGATGGGTCAAACAAACATAGGATTTTCCCCCAGGAGACCGCTGTTTGTTTCCCGTGTGAAACTAAAGCTACATCCACACTAATACGTTTTTGCTTTAATACGTTTATGCCTAGCGTCCACACTACTCCGCCCTTTTTTGATCCCCTAAAACGGAGACGTTTGAAAACACTGCTGACCCGGTTTTAGTTTTAAAACTCCAGAGTTGCGTTTTAGCCTTGATGGACAGAAACGGAGACCTTTGAAAATGCTATGTCCAGCTCTGCTTCCTGTTTACACCGGCACGTGCACACCCAGTGTACGTGAATTGGTCATGTGATTTGCGTTTTCAGATGTGGTAGTATGGACGGAGATTAATTCTGAAACGGCCTTAAAACACTCGTTTGGATGGAGATCGAAAACATATTAGTGTGGCTGTAGCCTAAAAGTGTTTTTGGTTTTGTTTCAGTGTCATAGTCATTTTAAGCCAAACCATCATGTTTATTTTACTAAACCTAACCAAGTAGTTTTGTTGCCTAAACCCAACAAAGTAATGTTGTTGTGTTTTTTGTTTTGTTCCAGACCGTAGTCTGGGAGAAAATACGTTTCCCTCCAAATGTGACTGAGAATGCAGTTTAGTTGTATGGGAACGTGATTTTGTAGGAGACAGAGTTGAACTAAGAGCTGTTACCTGTGTAAGTACATTTTATAAGTTAATGGTTTCAGTAAAAGCATGAAGAAAGAAACTTGTAATTCATGAGGTTAAAGGGGAGGGGTAAGTGGCAAGTCTGTATTCACCTTCCAGTACAGTAATTAGACCTAATGAGGGATTACATTTATCTGCTTTGCCGGCACACTATACATGGAGGCTGGGTGCTGTTGGCTCTCATTTAAAGAAAAATATCCATCTTTCCTTGAGCTTTTCAAAATGAATTATAACATTTTCATAATTTTTCATCATGTAAAAGTTATTTTGATGTCTTCTTCGTCAACTCTCTCAAAGGGACAGGCTTGGACATTGATCAGGAAGGCTTCAGCAAGACAAAAACATACATGTAACATGTCCTGTACCCTTCATGCTAGTTTGTTTAAGGTGGGATTTAAGTTGAGGCTTATCACCTGAGGGTTTTCTAAAATCCCTTTTGGCAAACTCTCCAATTCTTGTCTGCCTCTTCTTTACTCTCAGACTTTTTCTCTTTCATTGCAGTCGTCTGCTAATGTACTGGTTTGCTATGTACTCTACATAGCCAAACGTTTAAATGACATTAGGGAAATGCATTCTCCAGCTTTAATATGCAGTATGTATGTTTTGTATAATCTATGTTCTTGCAAGGTTCAGCAGTTGATGTTAATTGACAAACTAAGTGGTTTAATGTTACTTAAGTGTCCATAAATGGGATTCAGACAGTTGAAGGCGCCATTAGGGAGAACAGCTTAGCAATGTCATCTATAAGAAGGCATTGAGGCATCTGTATTGCGTTGAGGAAGGGACACCCTTTGCCAAATTTGAGAAATTCAGATGGCTAATACAGCAACACGCGGATTAATAGTAATGCCTAATTTGCTGACAGAAACCGTAAGTGTGTCGGTTTCTTTCCTGCTCTCGACTGAAGAAATTCACTGTGATTTTGAGATTTCCTGCCTCTTGCGTAAGCTGTATTCTATCCGAGCCTCTGCCTCGGTGTGAACTGCCACGTGTGACGGTGGCCTTGGTTCACCTGGGAGACGACTGACAGCTGTTGCAACGAGAATGAGGAGTGACACGGGCAATTAAAGGGCTAGATTCAGCCCGGTCTGACCTTCTGATCAATGCTCTCTTATTTAGAGCTGGCAGGCTAGAGACCAGCACTCTTTTTCCAGACTAATAAAGAGGGTAACCGAGAGCAGCTCCTGGGCCGGACTGCCAATACTTTTAACACCCCCATCGATTCTCATTACCGTTAATGGTTTCTTTGCAAGTGTGAGCCGGATGTTGGGGACGGTGTGGGTGGGCATGGGTGTAATCAGCGATTTGGCTAGGGGGCAGAGTCACCATAATATGCCCCTGGTCAGTCGAATGGCTCAGTTTTCAGTGTTTTGATCAATTCCTGTAATACTGTGTGTAAAGATTGTCATTGTGTTGATTATGAGTACCTCCTAAACTTCACAGGAAGCAGGAAAATGTTTTGCAATGATCTTCATTTAAACTTGCTCCAGACCTCTGAATTTCTGCCAACATTTCCGATTTGTTCAGGTCGCTATAAACAAAACAAGAAAGCAGCTAACATGAACAAAGTGTCAGGCTAAATGAATAAAGTGAAACGAAATGGCAATTCAGTCTCATTATCTGACAACTATCGAAACTACATCTTTATCAGTTTAGAGCAAAAAATAACACCACACCAGTCTGGTTTCTCTCAGCAAAACAAGCTCACCTATTCATCCATTTATATTTGTTCGTACAAAACACATCAACTCCAGGCTTCACTCTTTGGAGATCTAATCACTGTAATGGGGCAACAAGGAGGAAGATGAAAAATGCATTTCATTGTCTTTAAATCCCCTGAAACCATCCACTTCCTGCTACATATCTGGTGCTGTTCTCCATCTCTTATAGCTCTACCTAGTATTTTAGTGGCCTACAGAGCTGAGTATTATATTTGTTCTTTGGCTCTAATTAGTGAGCGGCCTGGATTGTAATGTTTCTTCGGGGTTATATGATTCTTATTTTGCTTATCTTAGTACAACTCTTTATACAGTAGTCTGCTGTGGTAGGCTGTCTCTTGAGTTTTTCTTCCTCACTCAAATGTTCTGGGATTACAGCAACATTGTCTGCTCATCATTTCAACATCCAGTGCTGCATTAGAGCCCTTCACACCGACTATTTCTCAAACAATGCAAGGGGTTGTGTAAGTTTGAGCATGTTGCCACAGGGTGCAGGTAAAGAAGATGAATTACAACCAAACAAGCCCAGGATGAAAGTTTAAAATGCAAAGACAGTGGGTTATGTCCTTGTACTCCTCTGAGCTTTGATTGTACAGCTCTAGAAAGTTAATCACAGCAGTAATAATAACTATATCTCCTCCATCTCAATGCTGACCAGGTAGTAGTACAATGCTACAAAATCCACGCCACAAGGTATTTTACCTCTTACGTGTGCTTGCACGTATTTGATTGGGTGTTTTGTTTAATGACCTAACATTGTGCTGTGGGATTAAAGAGGCCAGAACCAATTGTTTTGCCTGATCCCCGCAAGATAGGATCCCCCGCTGAGCCAAAACATTGGTCTCACTGAAACCAGTGACGAAGGCTTGAGCTTTTGCACCAGTGCTGCTGTCAGTGTGAAAGCTGCCTTGGGCTGCGCTTTAGCATCTGAAACTGAAATGTGCTATATCAAAATGGACTTAATAGTGAGTGCTTTAGTTCCATAGCTCTAAAGCTGACTGAAAACCATGAATTTCTTTTAGCAGCGTGGGCTTCATTTTCTACGTTTGTGTTCTGCAGGATCAAAGATGAAACCAAACTACTGCGACGTCCTCTGTGCCAGAGAGAAGTGGCCTGGTACTTCAGAGAATTTCTTCTGTGACGTCAACAACACAGGTACAAGATCCATCCTGTTCACATCTGAATAAGACAGTGATCCTCCACTCCAGTGTATTTTTCCTTTGACGCTTTAGGTTTTATCAGCATGACTCTAACGACAGTAGAGCTGTCCACTTGTGATTGGATCACCCAAGACGTATGTTAATGCCAGGTCTGAACAGGGTCTCTGGCCGCACTCGCCACTCAAAGTTAAACATTTCCTAACTTTTTATTTCGGCCGCACTTCGCCGCAGAATCAAACGGCTGCAGCTGGCTGAGCTCGGGAGCGGCCAGCGCAGCTTTTTCATAGACATCGCATGGCAGCTCGCTGCAGGCTGCACTTCGCCGTTGCTCCGGTGTGAATTCGGTGTAAGGAGATGTTCTTGTTATCAATTAAAATGTTCAGTTTAGCTAAATTTAACAATTCGCAATTTGCCTTTACAGTACTTCTTTGTCATCTTACCTTTCTCTAATTTTTACCATTTCCAATAATTATTTCCAAATTCAACACCTTTCTGAAGCACAGTGTTAATTAGCCTGATAACTTCAGCAGGAAACCAGGTGTGAAAAAAAAAAAAATCTGCGTGGGTGGTATCAGTTCAAATTATTTCAGTCCTTTTTAGTTTATCTTGAGTGTCATTCTGCTGGGAAAGTTTTGCTTGCTTTTGTTTTTTTCTTCAAACGTAGTACTTGTTCCTGTAAATTGATGTTAGCCAAGAGGGCCTACACAAACAGCTGTCATGTGGCTATAATTTGACGTCTGCTATGTTTTGTAAAAGATTTGAAGTGGTTGAATGGAAGTGGAAATGTCTTTAGCAGCTACAGAGTATGGTACGAAGAGGTAAAGCAGTGCTTAACGTATTTTGCTTGCAGGATATCCACTGTTCTTTGTTGTCCCAGAGGCTCAGGTGCTGCTCGCCTCTCAGACTATTAATACTGGAATCTGCCTTCAGATTCAGCAGCAGATAACAGCGGCGGTATCTCCTCTAATTGCCTGTTGCCTAAGAACTACTAACTACTGGAGATGTGGGCTGCATGTCAAATAGTTTTCCCCAACTCGACTCTGTGCCTGCGTTCGGGCCACATGCTCAAATTAGAGCTCTGCTCATTTGAATATACTGCAGTGTATTCCTCTGTCCATGGCATAATTATCTAACCTCTGTTTTAATTTAGGAATTAAAAGCATATCACCATAATATCTCTTAAAATTACAACCTAGTTAAAAATGCATGGTCTGGATTGCTGAACAACAATCTACCCTGAGTACTCTGATTGGTCATTTAAATGACCATTTCAATTAAATTGTAACTGAACAGGCAATACTGCTTCATTGTGTAGTCCTATCTGCAATTTTGAAATACAGCAGAGTTTCTCACAACCATCTGAGTCCATGTGGTTCGCATTTGAGTTGTGGTACATGCAGTGTAGTCCATATGGATTGTATTTGCATACGGACTGTATAGACTGTTGTACATGAGCCGCAGTAAAAATGTGGACCATATGTCATTTGGACGGGTTTCATATTCAAACATTTAACTGAATCTCCTGCTTGTTTTTTGCATTTAGCTTCTGAAACTTCAAATGTATCATCTCCCTGTGAAGTTCAAAAGTTTTTGTCTGTGCCTGTCCGTGATCTACCAAACCAACCAGAGATTTTTTTTAAGGGAAAAATAAACATTTTGGCAGGATTACACAGTTAATGGCCGTGCATCGAATGCCAACTCCTGTTCTCGGCCAAAACACACAATCAAGCTCATTTGCAGAGGAGCTTGAGTCAACAATGCTTGTTGCTACCTGTTTCAAGCAGGACTCATTAATATGAGTTGTTGCTCTCATTCATAATCGTGCCGAGTGGGAACTTGACAGCATTAAGCACTAAAATGAAGAGCGACAATTGCACTTAGCTACTGTGAATGGTGTCTTGTAGTATGTCCTAATTAGGGCTGCACGATTACTGTATGGCAAAAAATCAAAAATGACGATTATTTTGGTAAATATTGAGATCATTTAACACGATAGACATCACGCATTTAGAAAGAACATTTTGTAGCCTACATTTTAAGGTTAAATGCATCAATCTGGTACACTTTGAGAGCAAAATTAAGAAGCTAGAGCTGTGAAGAACTTTGTGCTCTTGTAAACCATTTAGTCATAAACACATTGGTTGTATAGATGAATGGTGATGGCACAGCAAAAAGTCACACCCACAAAGCTTGGTAAATGGTACGGGGTCTGTGGTTTAAGACGTTGAAAGTGCACCGTTGTAAAGGAAAGGGGTGCGCTGGATTTATAACCCAACGCAAAACGAGAGCGTCATTGCAAAACGGCATTTTATCGGCAGTTTAACGGCAGTTTATCTTGTTTTCATAATTGTTGGAAGCCCAAATTGTAATTGAAATTCTATTAATTGCACAGCCGTAATCCTAACTATATTAGTCTATGTGTACATATAAATTAGGGGTGGGGAAAAAAATCGATTCACCTATGTATTGCGATTTTTTTTTTTTATGATTTTGTAATCGATTTTGAAATGCCAGAATCGATATACAGTATCTGCTTCATTTGAGCCTATCTACTGCTTTTATTGTTGTAGTCTGAATAGCGTGATGTTGTATCCGTTCCGTATCCTGCAAAAACCAAAACAATCCGCAGCCAGCCGCTGCGAGCCGAAACGAGAAAGTAGAAAACGGCAGAGGGTTCACGTGGATACGACCTGCACCTTCACATTTTAAAATCCAAAGTGGTAAACACTACACATCCAGTAAAGTATGGAAACAATTTGGGTTTCACACATTGTCAGGAAAAGCAGAGCTAGACATCACAGCTAAAGCTGCAAGCTGACTCTGTCATGGACAGGAAACGTTATCGTATTGTGGTAACGTGCAGTCAAGCCAGACGCCACTCTTATCTCCGTGGCCAAATTGGTCGACGCTACAACTGTAGAGCACCCATATACTGACATTTATGTCAGTATATGCTGTAAATGCATTCAAACGGCCCCGATGGAGCTGACCATGGATGTTTGAAGTGAACGGAGCTGACAGGAGAGCCAGCAACGGGCTTAGTGAAGTTAGAGGAAGTACCCGCGTGTGACTACATCCGGTTTTCAAAATAAGGTGTTAACAAAGGGAACTTGCCTGACAAATGAAGTTAACAAAAATCCCAATAAATCATAATAACGAATCATAATAATCACAATACTTAAAAATTGCAATACATATCGATCGGCACCCAAGTATCGTGATTGTATCGAATCGGGAGATATGCGTATCGTCCCAGCCCTGATAAAAATAGATTTCCTTTTCTCCTTAATCACAACAAATACTACCTGACAAACCTCTTGACATGATCAGTCATAGCCTCAGATTTTTGGGAGGTTATTTGTATCCTGTGCCCGTACCCAGAATGAAAAATTGATCAAACTGCAGAATAAGCTGCAGTTCCTCCGTCTCTTGGACTGTGGGTCAGTCATGCTGTCTAAGTCTAGACAGACAAAAGATGTATTTCAAGTTTCTTTAGCTCTTCACATTACAATTATTTATAGCTCACTCTGTCTTTACCACAACTTCAGGGTCATTTTGCGGCCTGAGGAAATTGGGATCTTGAACTCCAATATTAGCTGGTTGCTGATTAAGTCCTCAGTCTAATTTTACACATGCTAGATTTCCATGTGATACTCAGTAGACAGTATAATGTCCTAGTTTAATATCAAATGGGTCAAAGCTCTGGTTTTTAAGTGGTCACAGAAGAATGTCCGCCACCGCAGCTTTTTGGAAAAGAAAAACTTTCAAGGTGAAAGATTGGATTAGAAGAGCAAGGACTTTCTTTCTGCTGCCGCTCGAGAGTTTTGCGTCACAGTAAGAATCCTTTTGTCACTGCGAGGCATTTTTTTGAGTTTCTGGTCATCCTGTCTCGAAAAACACCCACTAGAGCCGGCCGTAAGATGTGATAAGAGCTTTTTTCTGTTCTCTTTCATCTAAATCATATTCAAAATACTGATGTGCTGTTGTCTTTGATTTTTGCTGAGAGCAGCTTGCTCGACTCAGCAACTTGACCACACACACACACACACACACACACACACACACACACACACACACACACACACACACACACACACACTCTCAGAGTAGCAGAGAAACTTGCCAGAGGAATGTTCGTCAACCTCTTATTGGTTATTACTGAGAACAGCTATTTGACATTTGAGAGCAACTCAGACACTACTGTCTGTAAAATGGAGAGGATATTACCTGTTATTTGAGTTACTAGTGCAGACGTTTTAGAGACCAGGACGAATCGCTGTCAATTTCTAATTTAACATTCTGATGGAGCCACTTTCTGTCAAGTGCTACATACAGTATGAGTATGTGCATTTTGCTACTGCTGCTTTCCATCTCCTGCCTGTTTTGCAAGGTTTACACTTAACTACTCGACTGTGAGAGGGTGAAAGCATGCGTTAAGGTGTGTGTAGGGGGACTAATAGTTGAGGTCCACCGCTCTGTGCTCTTTTAAAATAATCTGTAACAAAATAAGACATTTTTAAACAAAGGAACAACAGCTCCACTTTTTTGTCTTGAATTTGGAGCCTCATTGACTGCCCTAGGCTCTCATCAGGGATCTATAACAGTATGAATTACAGACAAATAACTTTGTTAAAATGGTTATTCTTTACTTAGGAGAATTAATAATGCATCTTGATAATCTGAAATTGGAAAAGAAATAGAGGTTTTCAGTCTTGTTTTGTTTGTATCAACTTTTATCAATCTCATTTATTTAATTAGTTTATCAATGCACAAGTATTCTGTAATTGAAAAAATTGTTTAAAGTATATGTAACATTTAATCCCATTTAATGGAACAGTGTGTTACAATTCGGGGGTGGTGGGGGTTCAATTAGCAGTAATGGAGTATGATATTCATAACTTTGTTTTCATTAGTGTATAATCTCCTGAAACTAAGAATCGTTGTGTTTTCGTTAGCTTAGAATGAGCCCTTCATATCTACATAGGGAGCGCCATGTTGCTCGGCCATGTTTCTACAGTAGCCCAGAACGGACAAACCAAACACTGGCTCTAGAGAGAGCCTTTCACATTTCTACATTACCTGAAGGCCACGTAGTTCTCCGACACGCTTGTTAAACTGCGGTAACGTGAGCCAGAGAGTGTAAAACAGTGGTACCGCCATCCGCCGTCTGACTTCTGTTGCTCCTAAAGTAGTGTTACTATGGTAAGGATAACCTCTGGAACGAGGCGAACGGCGTTACCACGGTTTTGCACTCGGCGGCTCACGCTACCGCAGTCTTTGAAAGGGAGGAGTGATCGGCAACCATGCCATTAGATACCGCCAAATCCTTCACTCTGTACCTTTTAATCCAAAGATTGTGTACACAAATTGCCGGTCATCCATTTACAACATAAACAAGAATGGAGATAAGATCCTGCCTAACCCAATTCAAGGAGTCAGATACAATATCTCTGTATCTAACCTGCACGGTCTGACACGCAAACCAACACTCAAGAGTAGTTTTTTCTTGATTAATTTGATGTTACATTTAAGAAAGAAGTGTGAATTTAGTAGAATTGCAGCTATACTATCACCGCCACAGATTTATTTTAGAGCCAAGTTGCACAGACAGAGAAAGAACATTTTTTCAGGATTGTGGTTCATATTGTTAACCTCTCTCGCCCCAAACCAACATGCCGTTCACTGCAGCACACTAATATTAGCGCTCACCTTTTGCTCCATGTGTCAGTCTGTCTGGCCCTGTCTTTATCACTGACTCTCTTATAAAACACACCCGCACCCACACACACACACACACACACACACACACACAGTCAGCAAGTTAGCTCCACTTAGCTCCACCTGTTTCTCAGGCTCAGTGCTAAACTCTCTTTCACATCCCTTTCACGCCTACAAAGAGCAGAACAGATGTGATTGCCAGAATACTCACAGCCCTTTCACATCAGCTAATACAGCCTAACGTTTATGACAGTTGCTCAACAACAATAATAAAATAAAATAAACTTAATACATATTGGTCATCAAGCTTTAACTCTTCTATGTTTATCATCATTAGAGCCAACTGCCTACCTAGTGCCAATCTCTATTGTAACTGCAAAATACGACAAGTGGGCAAAGTCATACAGTCTAAAAAAGTAAAAACAGCACTTGGTTCAACGAACACATCATGAAAGTCTCTAATGCCTTTTTCTCTAGAATTTTCCACAGCAGCAGTTTTGTGATGGCGGTAGCTAATTACAATATCTTCGACTCATCTCTGCCTCCAGCCTTTTGTATTTTGAACAAGAAGGCTGGATATCTAGTAGGCTGAAATGGCTGTTGAAGCACCTACACACACACACTTCAGCTCTCTCTTCCACACCAACACATATGAAGGCACATGCAGTATCTGTGTTTTTTAGTTGTTTTACTCAGTATTGGTAGCAATCAGCAACACTTTTTTTGGTCTCATCATGCAGAGTTTGTGGCTTACTTGACGGTGAAGCAGTCAATCAAAGAAAGTCCTGACAATCTCTGCTGGAATTTTCACAACTTTGTGGTGAACATTTAAAAGAATAGTTTGGCATCTGGGGAAATATGCTTATTTGCTTTCTTGCAAAGAGTTACATGAGAAGATCAATACCACTCTCATGTCTGTACAGTAAATATGAAGCAACATTTAGGAGACTTTTATCTTAATATAAAGACTAGAAGCAGGGGGTAAAGAGCTAGCCTTGTCTGTATGCCTACCAGCACCTCTAAAGCTCAGTAATTACATTTTTAATGTGTCTGATAAAACCATATTTCTTGGCCAAGAAATAGTCTGTAAAACAACTTCTTTGTTTTGTTCAGCTTAAACAAAATGAATATAATGTGTAGAGATAATACACTGACTATGTATAAGTACCTCATACAACCCCACCTCAAAACACCCGAGCTATCCCTTTAAGGTGGTTTTACATAGTTGAGTTGGAGCTAAGAGCTCAGCTGCTAAGAGCTTTGCTTCCATCTCCCAAGTGAATCAAAACAAGTGCGATTGGTTGTCTCTGGGTCGTCGCTCCCGCTATGTACGGAACTATGTTGAACTTTTCTAAACTTCTTCAGGTCACACCGCAGGGAGAACTGAAAGTAAAAATATCCAGGGTGCAAAGTTGCAGCCTTTGGCAATAATGCAGCTCCGAGAATTTATTTCTTGACGATATCAAACTCCAGAGACGCCAAATCTTTCTTACATACAAATCGAGACAAGTAACACCCCAAAGTTGTGTGTAGCATGCAGATCCAGAATCTCAAGAGTGTGCGCACGTGATTGTATCATGGAAATGGGTTTACAGTTTTTATCATTAAAAGGTTTTTTTCAGTCACGTAGCAGAACAGCACAGTTTTAAGATGCTCAGCATTTCCCACTTGTTTACTTCAACTCAATAATCTGCTGATACAGTAACACTTTGACTCTTTTAATCACAATATCACAGTCACGCCAATCAGTCAGCGCTTTATAGTTCGGGTGAGAATAAAGTGCGTTAACGTTTGAAGTGAGATTGCAAAGTTCATGACGTTAGATATTGGTACAACTCCAAGTTGAGTAGCGGCAACATAAACTGTCACTATCATTGTATGAACTGTGATAATGGGTCTGATATGTAATTTCTGAGCGATTCAAATTCTTTACTTTTATTGGATCAGTTAAACACAGTGACACATTAATTTCACTTGGTGACATGTTCATTACTGTGTGAAACGCTCTCTGAAATGAAATATTGGTGCCACCCTATTACGCGAGCGTGCCTCTAATGGGAAAATGTCAGCAGGAGCAGAAAATAGAGCTCTTTAGGGATTTTGAATTTAAACAAGTTGTTGCCTGGTTTAATTGCAGTGTGGTTTACTGCAACATTGTAAGATTACTACTTTTAGAATTCAGTTTGCAGAGCAGATATGACACTAAGCCATTAAACAATGCTGCTGCTTGTTTTTTTTTTTTTATAGATTCCAGTTGATTTTGTGAAGTCTGACACCAACTTTACCAGCATAACAAATCAAACTAGTACATAAGCGTAATCAAAGGCTTTATAGAGTGGTGCAGGAATGAATCCTGAAACCCGGAAATGAGTTAGCATTTTAGCACTTCTGGTTCCTTCGTCTGGAAGTCAATGGATTATTTGAATAGGTTTTGGTCAGATGCCTGACATAAGGTCTGTGGTTAACACAATCTTAAGAGATTTTTCTTCAGAGATGTTTTGTTCTACGATATAAAATATGTCAGTAAATATCCCAATCGTGACTTTTGAAGCTTTTATATGTCTTAAAAAAGGCGGTTGCTAACAAGTGGCTAAATGAGACTGCTAAACGTCATCACGTCAACACTAGCCTGTCTTTACAGTCCCGTTGTCTATACTCGCTCTCATGCATTATAGCCTAACGTTAGCTTTTTACTTCTGGCGATTGCATTCACGCTTCAAAAATCATAAAAGTGGTCATTTGAGGAGATTATCGTGCAGAACAAAACGTGTAAGTATCATAAATGTTTGTGTGCCACAGAGTTTATTTCCTGCAATAATCCAAAACGCAATGGAAAAATCTCATTGGGTTTTTGTCGAGGGAACCCATGTGATGCTAACTTCCTGGTTGGCCTACACAAATACGTCATCCCTGCAGCACTCTATTGCAGCCCTGTGTAGCATCTACTGTATATAGGCTACAGTGTTATTGTCAGCTGGGAAGCATTTCAGTTTTTTTTTATGCCAAGTAGTCATCATGATGTCTCTCAAGTGTCATATTTAAGCAGATGCTTTCAAATCAATTTGCAAATGTGCACAACCTGAAAAAAGCCACAGCGCTGATATACTGTATATTCGCTTTATAAAACACACACGATCCAGGTCATGTTAAAACAGTCATTTCTTTGTGTTACCCTGACACACTGAGGAGTTTCTCTCGTGGCAGAGGAGGACATTGTCATTAGTTCACTCCTCTGGGAAAGCCTTACAGGGGAAAAAAAGAAGACAGCGGCTGTTTTTTTTTTCTTCACCATGGGAGCGTCACACAGAGCTGCCTCACCCTGGGTCTCTGTTTCTCTGCTACTGGTGTAAATTATTGTCTGGGTATAAATAGGCTGACAGTCTGGCAGGGCCAGGTGGTCTAATCTGCCAGTTCAGTGTCCTGCTCCCCGCCTGGCAAGGTGGTGTGGTGGGTGTTTGTCCCCACATTACCATTGGCCTCGCCACCCACAGATGGGCTAGTTCTTGTATATTGATGAAAAGGTGGCCTCACAGATACTCTTTAAAATCTTTTATACATGAGAGACACCTGATCTTTCAATAATTGGAAGGCATAATCAAATCAAAATGTATTCAAATGTGGCTCAAAATGGGCATCATTTGTGTTCACCTATACTACAGCCCAAATCTTCTATCAAGGTATAGGTAATTTCATATCTTGATAACGATATATATCACGGAATAGCATGTTTTCTGGTGGTACCTGCATGTATGGATGTGCCATCCTGGAGGAGCTGGACTACCTGTGCAACCTGATTGGGCTGCAGGTACCACCTCATGCTACAAGTAGTGACAAGGACACTAGCAGAAAACCAAACTAGAGAAGAATCAGTCAGGAAGGATAAGGAGAGAGCAATTTTCTGTGGCCACCACATGCAAAACCATTCCCTTCTTGGGGGGTTGTCTTGCTGTTGCCTCTCCATTGCACCTGTTGTCACTTTCATTTGCACCAAAACAGCTGAAAGTGATTCACAACCACTTGTGCTTCCTAAATGGACAGATTGATATCTCTGAAGTTTAGCTGACTTGGTGTTATACTGGGATGATTAAGTGTTTATGTTTGAGCAGTGTATATATTTCGTCATATTGCCCAGCCCTAGTGTGAACTAAAAACTAGAGCTGCAACAACGAATCAATTAGTTGACTGATAGAAAATTAGCTATTTTAATTATGTATTTTAATTGATTAAATGTATACGTCATTTTCAAGAAGAGATTTAATGGTTTCAGCTTCTCAAATGTAAAAATGTGCTGCTTTTTATTGTCTTAGCATAATGGCAGTGGAATTTGTTTGGGCTTTGGATTGTTGGTCAAACAAAACAAGACATGATTTGAATTAATTGGTTATTTGAGAAAATAATTGGATCATTAATAGATTATGACATTAGTTGCAGCCCTACTGGTCTGCTCTTGTTTCTTAAGACCACATTCATTCATTTATATTCACATTTAAAATTTTCCACAGTGTTTTTTGTGAAAAAACAAAAAACTCTGCTTGTCATTCACGTCAAATAAGCAGGGAAGCAGAATTGAACAGTTTTCTACCCATATTTAATGTTTATTGTGCTGTTGTAAATGATTTTTTAAAGAGAGAAATTGTTAGTGCATTCAATTATGTCGTCTTGTATCCAATTTCTTGCCACCTGGAAACAGTATGGCTGCTGAATATTCAGCATAACAAGGTTTTCCCCCTGGTGACAGTTTTGGAGCAGCAGCGGCAACAAGCATCATTACTGTGTGGTTACAAACAACCTGTCTCCACTGTTTTTCATTTTTGGATTCATTTTTGTATGGTGTACTGTAATCATTACATGCAATTTGTTCAAGCTTGACTTCCTCTGTGCAGTTTGTATGCAGTTTAAACAGGCTGAGTTTTCTTGGCATGTACTGAGCTGCTGATTGAGCTAATGATGCTGTGAAGAAGATATTTTTCACAGCACTTTGGTGAGAAATACAATAACTTTCTTCAGTTATTTTGGTGGCCATCCCAATCCAACTTTTCCCCCGTCGTTCTGCCTCGTCCCTGTATTGTCGTGTCCATCTCACCCGTCATCGCTTTCCCCCGACTTCAATCGTCTCCCATCAGAGGTGCCAAAATGTCACCAGCAGCGTTAAAGTCTAATAGCTATGGGAACATTTTCTCTGACACCTGCAGCAAACATTAAGCCTGCTGGGCTGCTGGAAGAACAGAGGGAGGTTTATCTGGGATGGCAGGCCTTGCGATTTTATGCTCTTATGTAAATGTCCTAATCACACTCAGAATCACTCTGACAACTGATTAATGGTCACATTACTGTGCACATGTAACAGATCATGCTTCGTAATAAGAGTGTAGTTCAGAGTTTTTCATATTTCTCAGATAGAGAAAAAGCATCAAGTTCGCTTGGGACTTGAGGAGTTGTAGCATTTATTCGCCGACAAATAGCCTGAACTGTATAGTTGACCACAACCAGACTTTAACCAGCAACCAGTCTATTTTTAAAAGAATAGATTGTTTTTCATTTAATTGTCTTGAAGAGCCCAGCATTAAAAATGTCAAATCATATTTAAGTTGCTTTTTGTAAGTTGATATAAATGTAACTGATTGTGTTAAATGGGCACATGATATCGTCTCCTATCGATCGGCAAACTTTGTGATATCAGCAAATATCGTATCCAAAGAATCAATATAATATTGTCTGTTGATGATGAAACTTGTGATTTACACCCCTAGTAATATTTACTTTTCAGTAACACAATACAATTAAAGCACGATGCGGCCTGATCATACACAATACGTCTATTGATGCGGTGGAATATGAAAAACTCAATACTGAACTATGAATAAAAACATGTGCGTAGCTATAAACAGCGGGACTCCAGTGCAGTCAGTTATTTTATTTATGGTATTTTAGAATCCTTTCCTTGATGTCAAGAGAAAATGGGAAGGCAGTCTGACAGTGTTCTGTGCTGTATTTAAAATCTTGATGATAAAGCACTACACACTTGATAAATTAGGGAAATGCCCAAGTGTGTTGTCTGTCTGTGCGGAATGACTAAAGAGGGTGTGCAGACTAAAGAATATTCAAGTGTTCAGTGCATGCTGACACTTGCAAAGGTTGTAGCCCATTATGTAAAAAAAGAACTGAATCACTTTTTCTACTCTCAGTAGTACTGAATGCTTGAATTCAAGCAGCTATATCGACAGTTAAGGCACAGAGTTTTAGCGCTTTTTTTCTACATTTGCAAGGAGTTGTGCCTTCTTCCGGTAGATCTCCCTTTTGCAATGTCCTTAGGCTGCATTGCATGTGCACTGCACCTTCACAAGTCCTTGTCGGATAAAGCCACAGCCAGAACCCAGGACTCGGAAATCAGCTCTTTGTTTGGCCAACCATGGCAAGAAAACTTGAATCACACAGTGCCACAAGATGCCTCGGCCATCCAGTCTGTCACCATGAATATAAAGTGTGGTTATATCGCCAAACAGGAACCAGGAATAATGCAGGGTTGGGTAGGGTCTGCATCCTTTTAGTCCTTTTCCATATTTTTATGCAAAAACATGCAGCATTTCAGCAAAAAGCTTGTTCTATTTCCATGGTTTATTGACGGACAGTAATGGTTCTGTTTATGTGTGTGGCCAAGAGGAAAAGATGTTTATCCACGCAGACTGGGTTAAACTTTCCTGAATAGTCGCGCCTTGTGTTAAGTCCTTACGCTGAGATAGTGAATGGGTAGTCTGTTATTGTATTACACAGTGGCTTCGAATATAATTTTGGTCTATTACTTCGTCAATGTCTAAGCATGAGAGGAGAAACTCATTTGGCATGGGTCACCTCATGTGACCAACATCTCTGCAAAAAGCAAATAGAGAAAAAAAAAAGAGTCATTCAGATGATTCTGTTGTTTTTTTTGTTATTTATTGTGTGTGTCGGCATAAGTATTTGTGCTTGTCTGGCAAGAAATTAACTTTGTCACAGCGGCTCTAGACAATAGGAGGCAGGAATTGCTGAGCCTGATGTTGCACTCAGGGAACAGTAAAGTCATTTTTGCTCCAGCAGACCACTTAATAGCTTTGGCTGATGCAGAGTTTGGAAATCCATCAGTCAATTGGGCCAGACAGAGATGAGCAGTCTTGTGAGTGTCAGCATGCTTAGTATGGGAGGAAACAGGTTGCAGGACAATGGAGCTCCTCTCATTATGAGCTCCAGTCATATAGATACATTTAATTGCTTTTTCAAACTGCTCTATATTAGCCAATAATGGTTTGATCCGGCATCGCTTTGGGCATCACGAACAAGAGCATAAGGAATGACAATAGGCTGCTTAATTCTGTGTAGTGTGCTATAAGTCAACCAGTGCAGCATCTTTGACTCTGACACAGACTTTCAGTCTTTTTTAGGTTAGTGTGACAGCTTTAGTCACAGGTTTTGATTGCTCCACCGATATAACACATCAACGTCTGTTTACAGGTCTTGTTGAGTATGACTGCATTATGTAAAAGGTTGTTGTGGATTTAGATTCCACTAGTGGCTGCTGAGGTTTTTTTGTCCGACTCGTGATCCAAGTAATTCCAATAACTCCCATCGTTTGAAAAGGTTTATTGAAATAAAAGAGATGCAAGCACTTCCGAAATCCATGGCATATATTTGCTCAACGAAAAATTGTCAGCGTTCAATCTTTCAAAACAAACATCTTCACTGTGGTCAAAAAACATTTCGCTCTGCCGCTTGCCACAAACACAATATGGCCCACACCTGAATATATGGTGCAGTCTAAATGGGGTACGCCTTTCCTAAGGCTCTACCTATACAAAGCACTATATGCAATTAAAAGAAACAAAGTAAACTATAATTAATAATTCGACCCAAGTTTAAAAATGAAAGATATCTAGGGTTGTGGAGTTAGAAAGACATGAGTTTACCAGACCTCTGTGGCCTGCTCCTCATCTCTGCTTGAGGCTAGAGGCTCCAGGCTGTATCAGCCGCTACTAGCATAACACACCCAAATCTCCGACTGAACTGTCTAAGGTCGAGTTGCAATGTGGGTAATGTAAGCACCAGAGTTCGACAAGGAAGATGAATAAGTGGAATAAAAAAGTGATATGGATCAGAAAACTTTGTGATGTCAGCAAATATCGTATCGTTGTCCAAAGAATCAATATAATATTGTATATTGATGATGAAACTTGTGATTTACACCCCTAGTAGTATTTTACTTTTCAGTAACACAAATTTTAGCAAAGCCATCTGGACTTTGCTTTCTGTCACAGTGAATGAAACAAATGAATACAGCGACTGATCAGAAGATGAACCTTCACACCGAACAAATGAAAGTATGTAAACACTTTTACTGTCGGGGAATACAATTAAAGCATGATGCGGCCTGATCATACACAATACGTCTATTGATGCGCTGGTAATATGAACGGCAGAAACTCAAAACTGAGTAGTTATTTTATTTACGCTATTTTAGAATCCTTTCCTTGGTGTCAAGAGAGAATGTTAAGGCAGTCTGACAGTGTTCTGTGCTGTATTTAAAATCTTGATGATAAAGCACTAAACACTTGATAAATTAGGGAAATGCCCAAGTGTGTTGTCTGTGCGGAATGACTAAAAAGGGTGTGCAGATTAAAGAATATCCAAGTGTTCAGTTCATGCTGACACACGCAAAGGTTGTAGCCCATTATGTACAAAAAGAACAGAATCACTTTCTAACTAAATGGGACCATAATTTTTCTAAATGAACATCATGCTGTATTGAAGAAGACTTGAAACTAGCGTTTGAGACCATAAACTCATGTTTACAATGTTTACTGAGGTAATAAATCAAGTGAGAAGTAGGCTCATTTTCTCATAGACTTCTATACAATCTAGACTTCTTTTTGCAACCAGAGGAGTCGCCCCCTGCTGGCTGTTAGAAAGAATGCAAGTTTAAGGTATTTCCGCATTGGCTTCACTTTTCAGACCCGGGGGTTGCCAACTGACTATGGTAAAGGAGTGCAATGCTAAACCTGTGGATTAGCTTTGTGTGCTTGTGTCCGACTTGGACACAGGTTTAATGATGAACTGCTAGTTTTGAAAGCATGAATCCACACCTCATACTCCTGCAAGTAGTGCTCAGCGAGGAAACTTTTCTGAATAAATCTGGGCACATGTGGTACCTCAATGATGACATTTTTGAAGTTAAACCGTACATGATTAAAAAATTTCAATCTCATATGTGTAATTCCCTCCATCTTGTCATCATGTGGACAGGAGGGCAGACAACCTGGCCCATTGTGTCAGTCTGTAAGGATTGCTTGTCAGTCTATGAGGCTCCCGGCTAATCTCAGTGTCAGCACTCTGATCCCACTGGTTAGGATTGCAGGCACATTGCCACCAATGAAGTCAATGACCTTAGGTAGCTTAATCAGCCGTGGTGATGGTGCTGGGCAATATGAGGGAATTGGTATTCACTGCGACCCACCATTAATTATTTATACTTTGCTTCAAGGTAGATAGCTGGATTTGGTGGAGGAGGGGACTGACTGCGGCAGAGTAAATGGTAAATTGTCATCGCAGCAGCTTTAAATAGCTCATCTCACAAGTTAGCGACGTGCTTGTGTGTCGTTCCTATTATCATTTCTTCTCACTGTGACTGATCTCATCAGAATTCAGGTGTCAAACTACATTGTAATCACCTGCATTATATCTTTATGTAAGCAGAAATATTGAGGGCTAAGCATGAAAGATTCAGTAGATGCAAAACTTCTGGAGCCAACTGGAATAACTTGAGCCTTTTTTTTATTTCCCAAGACTTGGAAGCTGTTGCAAATGTTACTAAAATGAGAGTTAATATCTGTCTATCTTTTTTATAAATTGGAATTGCATGCTGTGAACCTCATGTGATTTTAAAATGTTTGCTGGTTCAAGTTTCTAAAATGTTTGGATTTGCTCCTTTTCTCTGTTTGATATTGTAAATTCAATGTCTATTTGACACCTTGTTGGGCCCTGCAAACGTCTGATGGGTCTTTTTCTCTTTATTGTGACATTTTATAGACTAAATGATGCATTGATTTATTTAAAAAAATAACCAGCAGATGAATTATCGTAAGCGGCAGCCTTCTTTAAAAAGCCACCCAGTTAATCCTGCATCCTAAAAACCTAACCATGTCTAGGTTTAATTGTGCCAGTGTGCTGCAGAGTTTCTCTTCACTTCTAAGCAGCTCTTACCTCTTATCAGAGGCGGCTCGAGTGTTGAGACAAGGTAATTAGCTGTTAAGAGAGGAGCCTGCGTTGAGGAGCAGAACGGACTCATCTGTTTTTCAATCAAAGGCTGTGCACTCCGGTCAGGGCATGGAGGGAACACAATGCTGAATGAGGATGCCACCTCACAACTTGTACTAGTATTATGTCATTATTACTATGAGTGACAGACACGTTTATATTCTTTTAAGCTGTGGATCCTTGCAACATAAAATACATACACTTAAGCACCAATCAACGACGGACTGCTTTCATCTCTTTATTTCTCTCTTTATTTTTTATGCCGAGTATGAAAAGCCGTGGAACAGCCCGTGTGCTGGCGCAGGCAGAAACAGAGGCTGTTAAAAGTGAGACAGCTGCACACGCAGCTTTAATTGCATGACAAGTAATTTAGGACACAGACGATTATACCTATTTTAGCTTACTTTAATGTTAATTAAGCAAAGTGTGACAGAGCTAACAGGATGGGAAAACTGTACTAAGGTGTAGTAGTAGCATTATATGTTTTTTACAGTGAAGAATGAATTTTACTGCCTGATTCACAGCATCCCACTCACACAGTAGAACTAGGGCTGTCAAAGTTGAGATTTTTAGGTTGTAGCGGGCTCAGTTTTAAAGCTAGAGTGAAGATACTGGCATCATATGAAACGAGAAAAAAACTAAGGAATTCATTGATGAGTATTAAATGCGGTATTAAATATTTTAGTCGATTGACAGCCCTACTTGTAACACAAAGCAACACCATCCTCAGGTCAATGAAGGCATCCTCGCTACAGAGAGCGGCAGCTTGTTTGGGGTTCATCAAAAGTTTCCAGGTTCTGAAATCCTCCAATAAATCAACTCCTATCATGACTATGTAGAATGTGCTTCTCTTCAGATGAGCTATCATTAAATTTCTTTGCCGACTTGCCCTCACAAGTGAGTATGAGTTAAATATTTATGGCGTAGGTCTAACCGACACATCAGAGTTAAAGACGGGGGTGTACGCCTGTCGTAGCAGTATTGGCCTCCCTGTCTCATCCTTTCCCCTCTATACACATGCTTTAGCCTGCCCTCCTACCTTCCTTCCCTGATGTAAGTACTTGTGACAGGGAGAGCTGAGCCCCATCTACCCCTTTACATGCAAGACTGCTTTCTTTAAACCTTTATTTACCAAGGGTTGGTTGGACTCAACACCTCTGCTCTTTTCCAGCAATACTACACATTCACCTAGTCAGGCTGTTCTCATACACTGTTTGTAGCTATACCTACGAAAAGTGTACAGCAATTTGTATTCATCCCATGAAATCAATTCATATGTAATCCAGGAAGTATACTGAGAGACAAATGCTACTTAAGGAGGAGGTCAGGGTGGATGGGTGGGTCAAAAAACACCAGACTTTCGCCAAGGAGGCGTCAATGATGATTTATTTGTCGTGTAACTTTCAGACCGTATTTAAGTTACGCCACTTCCGTAGTTATTTTAACCCAAACCACAATCTTTTCCTAAACCTGACTAAGTAGTTTTGCATGAAAAATGAGGAATACGTTTTCGTTAGATATCATACGAATACGTCGGAGTACGTTGACAAAGTTGCACATATTCAAACTGTGAATGTACCATGTCTTTTAATAAAGAATATTATCAAACTTTCAAGGATATGGCCTCAGTTAAAGGTCACAGTTCTGAGGATAAGATATAAAAGCTTTGACTTTTACTGGATGGAGGCTGAAGATAATTACAGAGACCTTAAGAACAACACAGCATTGTTCCTCTTTATTGCCATGTCTAGTAATCAGTCATTTACTCCTAATATTCTCATTAAGTTCCCTCTTTGTCAGACTTTGCCTAATTAACATAATAAACTAATGGCACGCACTTGAGCTTTTTTTTTTTTTTTCCTCAGAGGGAAACTAATCCTCACAGTAATACTTTCCACCTAAAAACGTGTCAGTTCCTCTCCAGCTGATATCAAATCCTGTTTATTTTTACTCTTTTTGAGTGAAATTCTGTGGGGCTTTTTTTGGCACCACCACCAATTGATAACCTGGGCTGGAGCTCAGCGTGCCTCAGCGTGTGAGCGAGAGGGAGAAAAATGATTTCCCCGACCTCCTCATTGGCCATGAATGCAAAGACAGCGCGTGTCTACGGCTGTTAAACAACACACACTGGCTCCCGGCCCGCTCGTAAATTACGAGTCGAAAGCTTCTCCCTAGACTGCCTTCAGTTCAGTCAGTGAGGTTGTTTCCCATAACCAGCGCCGCGGCTGTCAGTTAACACAGTTCTGTGGCTCAGAGACCAGGACTGTGTTTACAAATTATAAAAAGCGGCTTGGCTAGGGTCATTAGTTTCTTTATTGCCTCTATTCTGTTACATGTAGAATGGTGTTCTTCACTGTAGTCTGAGAGACTCTGAAGGGTCTCTCAGACTACAGTACTATCTAGACATCAGGATACTGATGGTTCAGTGTTGGTGTTTATACCGTAACAGAATATAGTATTTAAAGTAGGGATGCAATCGGGCCGATGCTGACTCAAATAGCTGGATCGGTGACAATAGCGCCAATCTATTCAATTCAATTCTATGTTTATATACTATATACATTATAGACTGGAATTTCAATTCCTGTGGATTTTGAAGATTTTTTACTTGGTTGTTGGTGTACGATTTATTATTTTAAAAGTAAATAACAACTCTGTAAATTAATATCTTTGTGTTTATTTTAGGGCTGTCAAAGTTAACACGATTAAACACTTGACAAATCTCGCTTTAAGGTACATTTTGAACAGATAAAAAATTTATGATTACTTTGTGATTAATTGAGATTAACTATGGACAATCATGCGATTAATTTTGATTAAATATTTTAATTGATTCGACTTGTTTGTTACATTTGGTTTCACAACGTTAGGAAAGCAATGTTTAAATCAAGCCTGATGTTGCCTTACATATGAAAGAATGACCCCAGTCACTTCCACGCAGTGCGGTGTAAAGCTTATTGATTAAACACCGGTATCGGATCGGTACTCGGTAATTTAAAGCTGCAGCGATTGTCGACAGAGAAACAATCAGCAACTATTTTGATTATCCATTAAGTCATTTTCTAAGACAAAGATACCAAACATTTGATGGTTCCAGCTTCTCAGATGTGATAATTTGGTGCTTTTCATTGTCTTAACATCATAGTAAATGTATTCTCTTTGGGTTTTGGACTGTTCACTGATAAACAAGACATTTGATGACATCCCCTTAGACTCTAGTAAATTGTGATTGGCTGGTTGTTGTTAGACCACACGATAAATCGGGAATAAAAATAATCACAGCACTAGTAGTATCCGTTTGTTGTTGCATGCTTAAATGACAAATACTTGAGGACAGCGAGAACTCGTACTCTGGGATGGCCTCTTATTCACTAAAGGCTTCAGAATGGCTTCACTAGCTTCCACACACAGTGAAGAAGTATGTTCACTTTGCAACGTATAGCTCTTAAAACTACCATTACACCAAAGCTGTAGGTCTTGTGTGAACGTTTCCCTAAACCTAAGATGCAATTTCAATTTGTTATATGAGGATGCACTCATTTTATTGCTTTCCTCACACTTAGGGGCTTGTTTCCTGTCTTGGGGTGATAGAAAATACTACTGTGTTGGTCCTCTAGGCTACGTCTGTTAACATTGTGGAAAATTGTTTTCCTGGTCAACATCCAAAGTCTCAACGATAGAAGATGCACTTATAACCAGTTTCTTTCTCTTTGATCGTTGTTTGTTGGAGAACAGTGGATATGTGTGCTTTGCTCTCTCTCTGTGTCTGTCCTCTATTTGCCCTCTTTTTAATATTTTAACATTTTTTGGGGGGGATTGGTTCAAAGCAAAATCCTACAGTGAAACTTCAACCTGACTACACAAGCAACTCATCAGTCAGTTAAGATGCTATACGGATTATTTATAGCACACACACACACTTCTACTGTTTTTATGACTCACTGCTGAATGGAGTGAATATCAGTTGTTTTTTTAAAATTGTTTATATAAAGTGTTTCTGGATCAGTTCACTATCTGAATGAAATGATGTGAACATTTATGACAAAAAAAAGATCTACAACCCGTATCTTCGAGAAATACACCCACGGGGCACAGATGACTGCTTTAGTGTTTCTTTCTGTGTGTTTGTTTTTTTAGATTTATTTATAACATCGTGGCCTCACATATTGTAGCGTCGTGGTGCTGCCATGTCTCTCCAGCATGTTTCCCTTTGTGTAGGAAGCCTTGACAGATTGTCATCTCTTCAACATGTCAGCGGGGGGCTCATTAACAGACAAATAATGTACCATATGATTGCATGTTTGTAATTGCGTGGGGAACAGTTGTGGCTGTATTTTCAGTATATACTATACCATTTTTATAGTTCAAAATATGAATTATATTAATTGTAGCGTACGCGCTGTTTTGCAAATTGTGATTGTAGGAAGGATGACAGCAATAACCCCATCACAACAAACATGGCGCTGCTTCTATTCAGTGAAGCGATTTAATTCGCACACCCACATGTGACGTCTGACAACTGCAATTGTTTTCCTTGTCGTTACTCATATGTGCTTCCAAACAACTGAATAAAACCATAATAATCTATCTGGTAATGGAGTTACAAAAGGTTTTAGGGATGTTAATAATTAACTGTGTAACCGCTAACCCACAATAAGAATTGACCGATTCATGCGATCAGATAAATGGTTAAAAGAAATATTAAAAATTCAATAAAAAGCTGAGCAAAACTCAGAGAAGCGAGTCTGAGCCGTTGTTGTTGCTAACGCCACGGCTAACCACCTTCACTTTAATCAGCAGGTGGCTGGCGGGACATGTGAGCTTGGCTCGGGTCTTGAGGAGTTGTAGCATTTTTTCACTGACAAATAAACTGTAAACACACTGCACTGCTACGCTCACAGCTATAACGTTACTGATAACTTCATATTCATCATCGTCACACACACACACACACACACACACACACACACACACACACACACACACACAGTCCGTCAGACAATCCCTAATGTTGTCTCACACACACAGCTGACAACCTTGCAGCTAAACTAAATGATGCAGTGGAGACTAAAGTGGCTGCATGTGTCCACAACCATACACGCAGCATCGTGGCTGCCACAGCAACTCTCTCGGACGGGTGAACCGGAGACTCGGTTGTCTGTTTTGCACATACACTGCAGCTGGTGATAAATGATGGATTTAACCTGTTTGTGCATCGGCTTATCGTTGCAGCTGGGCGGCCTGTTAGGCACTAAAAACACAGCACCTCTGAATGCAACACACTAATCTTGTCGGTTAACGAGGGTCAGCTATTGATCAGAAAAAAAAAATCTAAATTAACTACCCTAAAAGGTTTATTATGAAGTATTTCTACTACATTTTCATTAGTATTAATATGCAAAGCTTGTGTCGTTATAGACATAATATGTGCACCATGGCTTGTGTTTGAAACAAATATCTTTTGTGTTCTTTGTTGGATGGAGTTTATTACCTCTCAGCGTGAAAAGCACAAACAAAAACACTTTAAAAAGCTCTGCCTCCAGGTATGTTTGTAACACAACAAACATAATAATAGTCTGATGGTTTTACATTTCTGTTCACGTCCTTGAATATGATAAAGCATGAGCGGTACGTTTTTGGAGAGTAAAGACTGCAGATCCTCGTGCAGTTTCTCTCAGAAGCTTTTCTTAGTAACAGTTAATGCACATGTGCTGCAACAAAGAGTTTCGGCCCTATTCCCAGGCGTACTTTAAAAAAAATTACATTAAATCTGCTCCACCACATAATTATGATACATAGCAGCGAGTAGATACTATCATTAATTTTAATATTAACCCTTTTTTTGTCAAGTTTTTCCACCTCTGAGTTATACACAACAAAATGATATGACTACTAAACAGCATTGTACTATTATGCAGCAGCCCTTTGCTTGCAGCATCAAAATAAGCCGTGAGCACAATCAATATAGGTAAAACACAATGTGTATCATACAGTTCACATGTTGTCAACAAGAAACGGAAGTGAAAATGGAAAGGCTAAATACTTTACAGTGCTGCTCACACCAGCTTACAGTGTTTGTAAACTGTTTGGTGTTCCTTAGAAAGCAAGTTCGAGGATGTAACATTTGCATCTAGACTAATATTTTAGAAGAATCCGTGGGGTAGATTTTGATTTGATATTTTTAGTCGTACACATTTAGTTAACTGTGTACCTCATCGCCTGACATCACATGATATCAACAATGCAGAAGATAATCCATTTGTTGGTTAAAATGTTATCTGTAGGCAGTTCTGGTTGCCAAAGTAAAAAAGATTTGAATGAGGCTTTTCCAACCCAAACCCTAACCCTGAGGCCAAAGTAGCAAACATGGATTATCTTCTCAAAAATATCACAATTGACTTGAAATACCACACAATTTAAAATAGCAGCCAAGTCGTACAAAAAGACGTGTGAACCACACAATAATGCGCAAGGAAAAAGCGTGTAATAAGAATGCTCTTCTTGCTTCTTCTTGCTTTAGGCGAGTCATTTTCATGCCATTTAGTCTGTACTGACTGCAGTGTGAATGCATCCACATAAATATGCTGCGCTCAGAGCTAGAGACATAGAATAAATTGTGAGAAAGACCACTTATGGCGGGCGGGAGGGGAGGTGGATGGGTCCAACAAACACAGGACTTAAAAACCAGGAAACAGGTGTTTTGTTTTGTAAGTTACATTAGTGACATTTGTCATGTGTTTTCCGTACTGATGTTACGTTGTTTCCGTACGTATTTTACTTAGTTTACGTATTTATTTTAAGCCGAACCACGACGTAAAGGTTTAAAGGATTCTCTCATGTCATGGAATTTAAAAGAAGCTCGTCAAGTGCTCGCCAAAGCTGTGAGCGTGAATAAGTGGACAAGACTGCAGTGCTTTGGCCGTAGGATGCAAACACACACATGCACATTTTAAAATGTATTCTTTGTGCAAGCAAAGTAGTTGTAGTTGCCTGGTTGTGCTTTTTACCCTACTTTATGTTGTGGACATAATTTTATGATTTCCAGACAAATGTAAAATCCTCCTAGCCTTCTTTTTGTTGCCCCTGTGTGGGAGATGAGGTACTTTATCACAGAGATAAGCGCGCCGGCTGAGGGACAGCTACAGGAAGGAAAAGGTACACAAGAGCTGCTTGTGAAGTACCGATCGCTTCTTGTGAAGTTTGTATGATTAATCCGACGCTGCGAAATGTTGCAGCGGGCGATTCGGTTTGTGCCTTCCCAAGCTGCTGTTTCCCTGCTGTGGAGACAAAAGACGAATGGACCTATCGGGGCTATTATGGGGGTATCTCCCTTCTCCATCACCATAGGGGCCGGTTGACTCTTATAATCCTCTCTTCACTGAGGGGATCCTCTAATCCCTGATAGACGCAGGTGTCTGGCCTCGTGCATTCGTCAGGATGAGTAATGTAGTGAACGGTGTTGTGAAAATACATATGAAAGCAAACACGTACTGTAGTTACACAAGGCTAAACTAACGGAACACTGTCTGAATGATGAATATCTGTAGGAGGCGATGTACAAGAAACAACTTACGGCATTTTGAAGCAGTAAAACTGACGTTGTTGCCCATTTGGTGTATTGATTGACCAGTTAAACATGAACAGTCATCAATAACAATCGTGCATACAATGCTGCTGTGATGTTTCTTTGACTACTAAGAAATTAGACCAAACAATCATCAACCTGTGCGTCGTTTTAAGCAGCTTGTTCTGGCTGATTGTTTGTACCTTCTTCCTCATTTTGACAAAACAATTCAAGTTGCATTTTCTACAAAGAAAATCAATTGTTTCATTTTAATAACATCTATGGCCTCAGCAAGTGTGTCTGCATAAAACTCTGTTTAGAGTACAGCCTCCCCAGCTTTTGTGCTTACTCTGAAGCCTTGCATATTTGATAAGCATGCTGGATCTGAATCACAATTTCCGGGACTGATTTCAAAGACCAGTGTGAAACTTCTCTCTTCTCAGCTTCTCTGCTTCATTCATAATCATTAGTGTACACATTTACTCAAGTTAGCAACTCGGGCTTTTTCCCAACTATAGAAAAGTGCTTTAGAGGTAAGTGTGTGGAAATGAAAAATGTTGGTAATAACAAACATGATAGGAAATGTGGGGGCGCTAAGATTGATGAATGCCATTTGTTGTTGGGCCCACAAAGGACTTAAAAAAACAAATTTTCTTTTCACCCCACCCCGTCATTTTATTTTTCCCCAAATTAAAATAGCTGCCATTATTCTTCTGAAGTTTAGGCTAATGCCACTCTGATGGTGAATAAGTAGCCTATTTTTCCTCCCCTCACAGCGGGAGTGTGTGCTTTTCTCTTGTTGGCCTTGATTTCGCTTTGTGTGGTTGTCATTACTGTGGTGAATGGTCTGCTCACATTTCCAGCAGATTCACTGGCTCTCAGTGTAACACCACCCATAGGTCCAAATGCCTGTCAGCAAGGGAGTCATTCTGTTTCCAAGTACTCTACTGTATAGTAATGTCTAAAGGCGATACAGTAACAATACTGTAGGTCTGATTGTTTTTGCTTTTGCCTGGCTCATCTTTCAGTTTAGCTATCACAGTATTGCATCATGCTTCTGGGTCTTTTCTTACCTACTAAACTTTTAAGTTGTATTTACAGATAGACAGATTTGAGTTAGAGCTGAAGTCGGTAACTTTGAGCAAATATGATAAAAGTTATTTTTAGAAAGCTGCCACTACATCCTGACAGTACTGCATGAGACAGAACATCTTTGAAAAAATGATATTCCTCTGTGTCCTCCCAGTGCTCCTAATGGCATCACAAGATTTCACCGGCCGAAAGAAAACAACCAATCAGAGCCGAGCTGGAGCCTTGCCGTCTATGAGCCGGCTGTCAATCACTCGGGAACTCCGATCTAACGGTCAAACTAGGCAGCGCTGATCAAATATGAATCAATATTCTGTTACTATTTCTCGCCTCAAATGTTTTCCGAAACATATTTTAGTGAACCGTGACCCGGCCGCCGTATTGAAAACAGTTGAGCCAAAACCAAGCACCGCCCACACCGCCGGTACACACTATTACAGCTAAACAGTTTGACCGTTGGATGACAGCTGCTTTAGAGACAGCTCGTGTTTAATTGGTTGTTTTGGTTTGGGCGGGGCAGAAGAACATGATTTATATCCGTCTCATGCATTCATGATATAGTGACCGTGTTATAAAAGTAACTTTTTATCATATTTGCTCAAAGTTCCCGACTGCAGCTTTAATATATAATTTTGTGCTCAGTTATGATTTTTGGTTTTGTTGGTTAAGAAGCAGCTCTGTATTTGTTTAATTAGATAATTAGTGTTATTAGTTGTTTGTGATTTTTGCAACATTTTCCTAACAAGAGAAGCCATTATGTGCAAAATAAAGACAGCAGACCATTATGTTGAAAGGGGGTTCTGATGTGCTAAAAGGGGGTCTAGTTATGGGAATAGTGATGTTTGTTTTGTTTTCTTATAGTCCTTTTTGAAAATATTCATGCTTCGAGAGCCCCTATCTGAACACAAGCCAGTGTTTTAATCACATTCTCTTTTCCCCCATTCCCTCAAGCATTTTTTTTTTTATTCCAGTCTGCATTGTTTTCTGTATTGAAACCATGTGGAAAAAGGGAAACAATTGTGCATTCACTCATAAACATCCCCTCCCTATATCCTGTGGTGCTGGGGTTAATCTAATGTCATCAGATCGTCTCTACTGAGTCATATTAGGAGGTCATTGGAGGTCAGCGGTGTTGACAAGGATGCCGTAGTAATGAATTTGATTATACTAACAGTATACAAGTAAAAAAGAAAAAAAGAAAAGAACATTATAGCCTGTAGAAATTTGAACTTTGGCAAAGCTGCCATTGTTCTATTCAGTTGTTTTCACCACAACAGACACAGTAACTGTAACAAACAGTTTTGTTGATGTGTAGCAGCAGAACTCAGGGGGCCACGATGACTTTGAACCTGATTTTTGACAAACTTCAAATATGTTGCAGAAGTATGCTAATCTGAATGCTAATCTGATGTTAACAGAGGTGCAAATTGTTGAGTTAATCACTGTGACTGTGATTTTTAAAACTTGTAATGAGAAATAACAAATTGTGACCACAACAATAGATTACCCCAAAACAGCATTAAAAATACATTTTAAGGGCGTTTTACCTTTACTGTCTCATTTTTTACATTTAACTTTACTACTCCATACAAGTACTTTTTGGAGGAGACATAATACCATCCAGATTGTGTTTTTATCGGCATACGTTTGTACTGAATGCATCCGTAAAATGTTTAAAATTATTGACAGTTAAAGTTGAATACCTTTGTCATCGATTCAATAATGATTTAATGGATGATAGAGATACCTTACTGCTCATCTATTGTGTAGGTTTTGAAAGAGCATGGTTGCAGAGGCGTACATGCATAACAGCTTGCAAAGATGCCATCGAGATGTCATTGTGTGTGCGCTGAGATCTTATTGTGCCTGTCATATGCAGTCTGTGTCAGCATAAATGTACCGACACGTCAGGCAGCGATAAGTGATAAAATCTTATCGCTGCCTGACATGGAAGGAAGAGGGTAACAGAACTGATGCACTCAAGCTGCGACACGAGATATGATTATCGATGGGTTCTACTTTATGTGACATATCCAGTGTGTGTGTGTATGTGTGTGTGTGCATTTTATGGAATATGCATTGTATTGTGCTGCGATTATTTTCTATACAAGTCCATATAGTTTCAGAAAATGGTGAAAAATGCCCCTCACCATTCACAGAGCTCAAGGTGACGTATTCCAGTTGCTTTTTTGTCCAAACAGCAGTTTGAAAATGCAGAATACTCGCCTGCGAATATTATATGTCCAGGGCTTTTATTGTGAAAGGTAAGTATGGAAGGAGTAGAGGGCTAGGAGTAGAGCCGCTGCTCCTTCACGTCGAAAGGGGTCAGCTGAGGTTGTTCGGACATCTGATCAGGATGCCCTCCTGGACGCCTCCCCTCGGAGGTTTTCAGGGCACGGCCAACTGGTAAGAGGAACCCCGGGGTAGACCCAGAACACGCTGGAGAGATCATATATCTCGGCTGGCCTGGAAACACCTCGGGGTCCACCAGGAAGAGCTGGAAAACGTCACTGGGGAGAGGGATTTCTGTAATTCCCTGCTAAGCCTGCTGCCCCCGCGACCCGGCCGTGGATAAGTGGCAGAAAATTGATGAATGGAAGTACGGAAGGAGTGGATCTGGTCTGCAGTGCTTTTGTCAAGGTTGAAAGGAGCAATAAAGTTTGCAATTTCATAAATATCAGCGCAACTCAACCCCGTTCCGGCAACGTGATTGGTTGATGTTTTTATTCGTGGTGTGAAGCTCAGAAAATCAACCTTGTTCCAAAAAAATAACGCCACTTTTTCGCCCGCTTAAGATTCAAGTTCTGTGTGAAAGTATTTATGACAAAAACAGCAGTTATAAGTATAAGTTTAAGTAATATATTGATTGAATTAATCACACATAAACGCCCCCGGTGTGTAAAGCCTTAAGTCAGAAGCAAAAGTATCGATGCTAAAAGGCACACAGAATGCAGAAAGTCTCGCCTGTGTGTTCTTTCAAAAGGAATTCAGGGGCTGCAGTCGGAGAGAGGAGTGAGGTTTGGGGATCACTGTGACCTTCTCCGTGGCCCGAGAGTGTGTTGGCATGGCATGACTGATGCAGATTATCATAGCTGGAGAAAGCCAATTACTCTGGTCATCACGGCCCCCTCGGGGCCCTTTCTCAGTGGAATGAAATGCATTACAGAATTCTCTGTGCATCCTTCTGGCAGCGTTTTGTATTTCCTCTATGCTGATCCACCCAGTTTGAGTGTTAATAGCGCAGTCAATGGGACCCTCCCGCGCCTCAGAGCCCTCTTCGGCTCGGATGAGCTTCTGCTCCACAAAGCAGGGAGGTCGTGCCTCTCGGAGAAGCGGATGAATTACATTCTCCTCTGTTTGTCTTCTCCCTCTTTTCAAGACAAAGCCCTTTTATTTCGGCCCCTTTTTCTCAGTCAGTGTCCTTGAACGTCTACATAATGAAAAAGTCGGGTTGCGGGGTTGTGATGTAAGAGACTCTATGGCATTTTTATGTAACAGAACAAACAGCGACTGATCAGACCTTTGTTATCTTTGGTTTTGTTTTCCAATACAGATTTGGTACAAGACCAGAGAAGCTGAGATCACACACGACAACGCCGCACCTCTAGCATGTACAAAGACTACAGATCAAGCCGAGTCACCGGTAAGAGGCCCGAGAGCACCTTCTAAAGGTCTTATTTTGTATCTCTCAGAGGATCTTCGTCTTTTTAGTTGCCTCAACCTCTGAACCTTGCCTCTCTCTTCCCTGGATTGGAATTATTCTCCTTTATTCATGTTTATTCTTTGCCTCGTTCACTCGGTTTCTTTTTGTGCAGACATCAAAATCTGCCACATCCTCTCAGTTATTAGTGTCAAGGCTTCTGATTCAAAGTGTTAAAGAGCATATGATTCATACAGGACATGGAGAGCAGTGACAAAAATCACATGGTGGCTCAATTTAGTTGTGAACCGAATAGAACGCTGTCGTTTCAAAGATGTTTTTATCCAAATGTCAGTGGGGGCACTTGTGTGAACCGGTAGCTCAAGTCAAAATTGGTCAACTTGCACACAGTTATTCACAGCACGCCCACACCTGAGAGGACGGTACATTACCTGGCACAGCATATCTTGTTAGCACCTGTGAGAAATTGTGAGAAAGCACATGTGCTGGGTAGTTACTGGCCACCGACTGCACCAACTAGATGCTTTTGTTTTGCCATTAAATTCTGAAGGCACTGGGTAATTTGCTAACTGTCCAAAAAAAGCTGTATTTTTCGAGTATACAGCTAGAGATAGTTTTATCCTCAAAATACTTTTTTATTTACTCAAACAAACTCAAAACTCCTTTGAACAGCATGGGATATTTAACCCACTTAGACTTAAGTTTGCAGAAAGTAAGATAAAACTTGATTCATCCCAAATTATTTTTTTTGTGCCAAGCAGCATTACTGACATCATGATCATTGGCAATGGTTCTGTGGCTCTATCTTACCAATGCATTTACAGAAGCCATGGAAACCAGAGCGGGAGATGTCGTAAACCAGTATGTACTGTTGCAGACTTTTGTCTCAAGCTCAACAATGATGAGTTTGTTCTTTAATTGCTCGGGTGTGATTAATAGATGCAAATTACGGATCGAGAAACTCGCTCACTCACATAGTCGTGAATTCATTCATTGAGTGTATTCACATCCTTTTTTGCAAGAACTGTGAATTCATGTGAATTATAATAACTTCCCTGATTCCCTGACCATTTGTCCAATACTTTGATTTGTGACCAAATACGTGCAAAACTAGTGACATCCCCGTCAGCCTCAGCTGTGCTTCCTGTTTTGTGCTAATTAGCTAATGTTAGCATGGTGACACAATAATGTATGATGGTGAACATGCATATTACACCTGCTTAAAGGTTCTCTATACAATATCCAGAGCATCAATATAGCATCAAACAACTATTTGCTATGTAATTCATGCTCTACCTGAGCAGAGAATTAAGTCACTCTCCCTCTGTGTGTGTGTGTGTGTGTGTGTGTGTGTGTGTGTTGTAATCAGAGCTTCTCTGTGCTTTGTTGACATAGCCGGGCCGGCTGCATCCCTTTTTGGTGCATGTGAGCGTGTCCCACTGGCTAGCTCATTGCCGCGGCGGCTCTGTACTGCTCTCATACGGCAGTCACAGCTACTAACGCCGTCCCGACCGATGGCGGTTTACACTGTTAGCTCTGTCAGCAGTGTTGCCGTTGTTTCCACTTTTAGCGCTGTTAGCAACATAAGCTGCGAGCATGTTGAGAGCCGTGCAGAGGCAATACAAATGCTCCCAATCTCGTATTTAGCACCTTTGACATCGTCATTTTAGCTTTGTTATCGTGAGCATGTTCGCATTACCCACGTTGGTATTTAGCTGAAAGCACCGCTGTAGACTCGAAGACTGCGCTCCAAATCACATACTTTTTACTTTAATATGTGCTACAGCTGCCCTTACAAAGTATGTACTGTTCCATGCAGTATGCATGCAATTGGGACATGCTTCGTCATAACATTGCGCCTTGAATTTTGACCCTTTTGCTCATATATCCGCTGCACAGAGGATTGTGGGTCAGAATAGTCAGAAAAGCATGCCAGCTTGCATATTGCAAAATGTGACCAGATGTAGTAGGACATTGTGGTATTTTTTATTGCATTTGATATACTATATATTGGATCATACTAAATCTTTTCCTGGCATGCTAAATAGTATGGTAGTATGGGTACTGGAATGCACAGTTAGTCTTATCATCTCTCCAGTCAGGCTGTTACTCTGCCTTATTTTGCCTTTTTAATGCTACTGCATGTAACTAACACGATAAGTGCACAATCCTGAAAAAAAGGGATACGAGCACTCATTAAATAGACAATTAGCTGTTACATAATCATGTTCAGAGAAACTGCAATACAGTACATAATTATTCAATATTCATTACATTAGGCATTAATGTGTCTCTGTGAGCTGTTATTGTATTTTCAAAAACAATGGGAGCCTGCAGTACATTGTTCGGGAATAGAAATTGAACCAAGTGAGAAACTGACAGATTGCTCAAGAGAGAGGAAAGAGAGGGGGAATGAAAAGCGCCTCTCTTGCTGGGCTTTGGCCGATGAGTGTGTCCTTTCCCATTACTCTCACACAGCGCAATATGCAGGTCAGTCAGGTGATAATGAATGCTCTGTCTGATACTTGGCCTTTCTCCCTCCCTCCTGCTTGTCTGGTCTGCTCTCTGTTGTATCCTCTCTCTTTCTTTTCAACCTTTTATACTGCAGACTTTTCTACAGTATATTTGCCTTCAGTGGGTTTAATTATCGAGCAATCTCCTCTACCCCCTGTTCAGTAATGTTGTTGTTTAAAGGTGTTTCAGGTCAGTTTATCAGACAATGAAGATGTCAAGTTATTCTGTCTCTTTCTTCATTAATTAAACACTGACTTCAGGCCAAATTCTGTTCACTTTCAAACCCAACTTTGTGAGGTTTATATGAACAAAAAGAAAAGTTTGCTGATAGATCATTTGCTTTAGTCTCCACAGTGCACACAGGATTGGATGAACTAATCAAATTCTGTGCACACTAACCCCCACTGCACGACCGTCTGCAACAAGAAGGGATGTAATAATGCATTCAGCCCGCGCTTCGCTAAAATACGTGGTGCTGGGTTCAAGGTTTGATATGGTGACATTCCTAGTAAACTAATGTTTTTTTCCTTCTAATGTCAAGAATGAAACATTTTGCTTTGTAGCATCAAATGATGCTATTGATAAATCCATAAAAAATGGCAATGTCACATTTGCTTTCATGTTTTTATGGATAAAAGCTTTAACAAAATATCACATCCGGTATCAGAAACATGTGAAAATGTTTTTTGCAAAGAAAATACAATTATTTTCAGTTTTTTTAGGGACTTGCACGTCTATTATGTTACAAATGGGGCCAATAGTTTGAAGCAGACTTCTCTGCTGTCTCAAATACAATAGGATATTCCACAGTGACTATTTTGGCATCTTCTTTGACCCACATTTACAGTCACTGTTTATCTGGCATTCAAAATGACTACATATTTCACTATTACAGTCATCAGAAGACAGATGACCAATCCCATGACTAATACTTGGCTAGAAAATAAAACTTATTTGACATTTACTAGTTTTCAAGCAAGGCTCTTTTACTCTTGGGATTTACAGCTGCTTTTATGTCTGCAGGTATAGGTCAGCATGTAATTTAGCAGATGTATGGCGGAAAACTAAATGGTCTGTTCTCGTGGAACATGTGCAAGAGTTTCTTCAAACTCAGAGGGAATCATATTTCCACTTTAGGCTCTCCAAAGTCTCTTTATCCCACATTCTTCAGCCTTTTTCATTGACCTCTTGGTGGGAGCTGGAAGTCTGGCTACAAGACTGTCTTTGTGTTAATGTTGACTTGGGGGGGTTGGGGGGGCAGCGGAGTTTGATGCCTGCGTCAGGCTGATGGCACATTCGGTGCCAGGAATCACAACCAGCTTGCTGCACAACACAGCTGCCAACATGCAGCTCGGTGCCCACTTGCTCTCATAAACTTGTACCCGAGGACTTGCAGCATTTTGAATGCAGCGTGGTAACATCGAACAAAACAAACAAACACATTGTGTCATCACCTCTTCTTGTGGCTATATCGGCGGCGGTGCACGAGTGGCGTTTGAGTCAAGTGATTCTCTGGCTGTGAATTATGGTGGGGCAGCGAGTGCTGTTGACAACATTTCACCAGTGCAGAGGGGTTAACAGTTGTTTTGCGCTCCGTTTGAGACTCGTTTCCATCAATATTCATGCCGAGGGAAAATTCTCGTTATAGGTCTGGCCTCCTTTTTGGATTTAGACTAATCCGGTTTCCAGAACAGATGCTGCCGTCACAAAGGCACCTACAGTAACTCCCTCCCCTCACAAGAAAACTACGGCAAACATGGTTCTGCATCTCAGAACACGTTGGATCCAGTTACTTGTCACTCCTCCGCAACCCATTAAACTCATCCAAGTAGGAATACACCAGTACGTGAACTGGGACACCGTGAAGCCCAGTTAATGAGGTGTGACTTAAGCTGAGCAGTCACCTCAACCTTTCCTGTCCAGATGATCATCTGCTAACCATCAGTCAGGGGGCAGGAATGTGAGGTAAGTAGGAGAGGAAGGGATAGGTAATTAGAAAGGGAAGGATTAAGGAAGATAGAGGTCAAAGATAACTAGCAAGAACCCCAAAGACGGAGATGTCCCCCCATCCTCAGGACACATTTCTGCACTGGTTTTTCTTCCCACATATAGGGCAGTGGAGTTAATGACATTTTTCACTCGTGCCTGAGCTACAAACATTCATGATCTCAACATATAAGACACCAAATACCACCGCAGTCACTTTAAACTGCTTTCCGCTGAGAAGAACCTTTTTAAATATCACCCTCTCTGCCTCTCTGAAGGCCTCGTGGAGCAGCTACCTGAACCCTTTTGTTTGATTGGAAAGGGCATATTGATACAGTGTGGCGCACTCGTACCAAGTGAAAACAGGACTTACACGATGGAGACAAACAGTGCCATCATCTCACAGGACAAATAGTCATAAATGTTCTTTAGTGAAAAGGGAAATATTGACTGAAACGAGTAGTTGGTTAGAAGGCAATGCCTCTCAGAGCCCTTGTTAACATTTTACTACAATAGTTGAGGCCCAGCTCCAATTTAATATGCAGTAATTGAATTTGAATAATTAATCATATGAGAGATTTCCCTGTTAACTAAACAAATGCATTAAGCAGGAGGTCAACAGTTATATACATTTCTTCTCTAATATATAAAACTGAAATGAGCTGGACGCTATGAGCTCATGACTCATGGAGCACGTTCGCCTCAGCGAAGTCTCCTCACATGCATTTTTTTTTTTTTTAAGATATGTTGAAATCTTTCAGCCAGAATTCCTCATTTCACCTCACTTTTAAGTCAGGCAGTTTATTTGACTAAAGAGTGCCGTAATGTCACCAAACAGACACGCTTCTCATGCGAAACCATAAAAGCAAACCAAGAATGCTTTCATCTGCTGAGGCACGGAGTCAAATTAGTGTTTGATTTGAATGTTTTGCTACACTAAGCAGGCCGCAGAAAAGAACATCATTGTTAAAAAAAAATCAAGACATCAGACAAACATCATTCCCCAGGGACACTGAAATTGAATGAGAGCATGCACTGGCTGTTACTCATTACTACTGGCTGACAGGGGTAATTGAATTCTGCCTTGAAAAAAATCTGTTTATTTCTCGTCCCTTCTGGTGGACAGCCAGCTATCAGTTGGTTGCTTTGCATTTTTTTTCATCCCTAAATGCAGATGATAGATTTGCAACCACTGGCTGATAATACTGTGTTTGTGTCTACTGATGTGTCTCTTAAATTTGACCTTGATGTGTGTGTATGTGTTGTCAGTATTTGTTTTTACCTTACCCACTTCACAGAGCATGTGAAGCAATGAATAATAGGCTTGTCCATTCCATATTTTTCAAAGGCTAGGATGCAGTCCAAATGTGAGAGGAAGACAGGTCCCCATATTATTGTGTCGTGTTTCTGAAGTCTTTCCAAGTATCCTCATTGTATCATAGCCTGAATAACAATTTGGGGTATAGGGATGGTTGCCTAAGGGGCCGTACACATGCGCCCTCAAATCCATTGTTGTCAATGTAGACGTGCACAAAAGTGAAAGCGAAACTTAAAAGCAACACGTTCTAGCATTACATTTTGAACACATACGAAACAGCTTATTTTGGTTTAGGCAAAAAAACCCTACAACTTCTTTAGGTTTAGGCAACAAAACTACAACTTATTTGCGTTTAGGCAACAAAACTACAACTTCTTTAGGTTTAGGCAACAAAACTACAACTTATTTGGGTTCAGGCAACAAAACTACAGCTTATTTGGGTTTAGGCAATAAAACTACAACTTATTTGAGTTTAGGCAACAAAACTACAACTTATTTAGGTTTAGGCAACAAAACTACAACCTTTTTGGGTTTAGGCAACAAAACTACAACATATTTGGGTCCAGGCAACAAAACTACAACTTATTTGGGTTTAGGCAACAAAACTACAACTTCTTTAGGTTTAGGCAACAAAACTACAACTTATTTGGGTTTAGGCAACAAAACTACAACTTATTTGGGTTTACGCAACAAAAACACTTTAGGGAAAAACATGAGGTCGCTGTCGTCTTCTTTTATACCTCCCTTTGGTTATCGACCATGTGTATAAATGATAGCACCTACTATTGGGTTTAGCAGGGCCCTACTGACCCACATCTATGGCTCATCTAACGCCTATTTAATGGCCCGATAACAAGACACTTATGTTTCGTCTTCAGGACAGTTTGTTTTTGAAAGTGTGGTATTTATATAAAACGTTTGCAACAACCATAGCTGAAACAATAAGTTTACATTTAATAATAATTTAGTCAGAAGAGAAAAAGATACTCCTCCAGAGTTGTTTTCGTTCTCTCTGGCAGTTTAGATGCTTGTTCAATTGTTCCTGCAGAGGGAAGTTGTCAGGTAGTCGGATGGTATAATCTTTTAAGTCTACTTTTCATATTTGAGCTGAATCCAAGTACGATCATTACATATATATCCTAATCATCCTTCAACAGTGGCTGACTGTAAACATGAGGTTTTTATTTCCAGGAAATAACAGTATATTGAGCAAACACTGTTGTTTTCAGAAGAAGAAACCTGGTTTATTTCTCTAGATCAGCCAAAGCTGTTTAGAGAATCACTGCAGGTGTTTACTGACAGTATGAATGAAAGACACAGTGTAGTCTGTTATTGTCATAACTGCACTTTGCATCAGTCCAGTGTTTGTAGAATAGTGTTCTCCTGACTTCACAGTGGACTGGAAATTGAGAGCAATTTTGAGTTTTGGAAAAGGGAATGTCACTCTGGCCTTTGGTACACACTTTTATTTACCTTTGAAATTATTGGCAGTGGAAACAGACTTATTGGCGGAGCAGAGGAGGAAATAATTTGATCCTGAAGATATTCTCTAAACTCATCCAAGGCCTTTTGACCTGAACTACGCAACCTCAATTTTAGCTTGTGTACAGGGATGCGTGTTTTTCTTGCGTGTGCATGTTTGAACGTAGCTCTTGCCTCTGAAACCACACACAGTCAGTGTGGCCAATTTATTCAGTACACCTAGCCAAAGAGATCTGTGTGGAGCGATGAGGAGACTGTAGCAACACTGAAATTAATACAGGAAATTAACTGAAAAAGCCATATTTCCATCATGTTTTCTACATTGTTTCCCACTGTTTGATGTTTGACTGGCACTCTTTTAATTATCACTGTGCTCTTCTTCTGCAATGGTTTAATGGCACCCAACTGGAAAATTAGCACGATGAGCTGTTTATCACAATGCACTCAACTCCTAATAATTGCATAACACTAGTGGATGGAAAATGCACATTAATTCACATTTTCTCATGTCAATTTTCTGGAAATTTAGTTAAAATTTGTGCTACATTTAGATGGAAACCTGGTTAATCTCACCTCAAGGATCATTTAGTCGCTGTTCTGTAGCCCTCGACTACATCACATGGTTCTCATCAGCAAATTAAAGAGTGCTCAATGGATGAGAGGCCAGATATGCTGAAAATCATGGAAAGTTTGAAAATGTAAAGCTCAAGACAGCAACTTCCAACACTTTCTCATCCCAACTCGTCACATACTGACGCTTTGTCAGACCTCTTGGCATCAACACCTCTCTAAAAAATTTTAAGCAAAAACTGAATGTTATAATATTCATAATTACAGGACTGTTGTGTTAGACTGCATTCGTTGTAGCCAGGCATGTCTAATAAACTGACAACTAATCTATAAATGCTGACCTATTCATGCTCCTAATACAAGGAACAATTACTCAGGGAAAAGTTTTCATTTCCTCATGGAAAAAACCCTTAAAGTATCAGGTGAAATGTTCCCAAAATGAGCACAGTGCTTATGTCAACTTCAATGAATGGTAAACCTGTCATGCTGTTAGCATTAGAAGTTGGACTGACTGTGATGTCAGTGTCTGCTCCAGAAGCCAGTCTGATCCAGACTGAGGGGTGTTTATGAGATCTCAGCTGACCACAGGCAGTCATACATTAGATATATCCTTCTCATGCACATTTTTTTCCCGTGACTGTACACAGCTTGTGTTTAATTACGGAAGCATAATAGTGTTTGCTCTGCTGTTTTTCTGTGTGTAATTAATCTTCCGGCTGTGTTGATCAAACCAAGACTGTATTCACACCCTGAGAAGCCTCGGTCATTTTTTAACATATTTATTGTTGACAGCGTGAGCCAAAGATTATACAAATATTTAGTTGGATGCAGTGTATTTTGTCAGAATGGACACACTGTGAGCCAATGTGGCTGGATGCGGGTCCTATTTTCAAGTGGGGTAAACAAGTACTGGTCTTAGATGTCACACAGTCTTGTCACACAGATGTCACTATTAAACCTGCAGTAGGCACTAAACTCTATAATAACCTTTCAGCATATTGTAATTCAAGTGTTCTGAGAGATACTTCTGTACCTCCTCATGGCTCTGTTTTCAGGCTTTAAAAAATCTAGCCCATGATGGGAGACTTTGGCCAATCACAGGTCATTTCAGAGAGAGAGAGAGAGCGTTCCTATTGACTGTTCATTCAACAGAGGCAGCTGTCAATCACTCATGAATATCCAAACGCACAAACTAGGCAGCGATGATCAAATATGAATCAATATTCTGTTACTGTAATGCCTATTTCTCGCCTCAAATGTTTTCAGAAACATCTTGTAGTGTACTGCTTAGCTGTAAAATGAGAAAGTTTGCTCTGGCTGGTGGGCGGTGCTCGGTATTTCCTCAACTGATCTCAACATGGCTTCCAGGTCACAAACTTGTAATACAAAAAAAAAATTGTCATAATGACAATTTTTTTTTTGTATTACAAGTTTTCTCAAATATAGTGTTTAAATATGCAAATGAGGCATTATCTAATGGTAACTTTTGGTGAATTTAGGAGAAATCTACAGACGCAAATAGACAAAGAAGCAAAATAAACACCTAAATGTGTATTTTAATCTGAAAAAAGACATGTTATGGAAGCGAAATAGCCCAAACTCTCAAAATGTGTCTCTCGCCTCAACAGCTCTTATAAAAAAACTACAGCTTCAACTAAATGAGTGGACTCCCACCTATTTTAATAAACACCTTAATCACTTCCAACAACTTGGACAAGTACTCTCCTCCTGTATTAATTTTAAAGTGTATCTTGAGCCTCAGGGATGACAGGATGCCTCTCATCATCACAGCCCTCCACTGCTATTGAACTGATCATGTCTTTGCTTCTCCTCCTCCAACTGGCAGCCTGCAGAATGACACCTTCTTAAAAGCACAGCTGTCAAAAGTTTTTGGACAAATTATCTTGCTTTTTTTTTTAGGGGGGAGAATTTATCACTTGGCTGCACCTCCAGAAAATGTCATAAAAATCTTGACTCAAAAAGGAGGAGGAAAAAAAAGCAAATTATTTGGCATTCAACTCAGGCTTGTTGAGTGATTCCTCCTGTTCGCTTGGAGTGGCTCGCCGAAGGGGGTTCGCTCAGCTGCAGCTCTCTCTATGAAAACCACATCCTCTCTTTGACAGTTCACCAGCGCTTCAGCTCTCCTTTCACTTCAGCAGAAGAAGAAGATAGTCAGTGACTGCATATTTAATGCGCACCACAGACTAAGCTGTTCGCCTGCGCGCCAAAGCGAACTTCTGCTTCGGTCAGCGAACCGGGCAGCGCGTCGTGAGGGCGGGCTCGCCTGCGCGTCGCTAAAAGGTCCCGCTTCGACTGGCTGCTGCTCTCATTGCAGTCCAGTCTGCCGAGCTGTGCGGAGCGGAGCGGACTGACTGAGGTCTCCATTCAAGGATTTTACTTCGTCCACTTCGTCCTGCAGCAGAAGACCCGACAGGACTCGCAGCTCTTCTTCTGTGGACCATGTTTCTGTTGCAGTACACAGGTACGTGCTCCAACTTGGATCTTTATGGAGACGTGCAGCGGAGATCTTTTATTTGGGTTCCGACTATCCAATAGGCTCTACTTGTGTTGCTGCAGGCTACAATGTATCACATGTATCACTGACTTATTGGACGCATTCTATGCCTCATTGCTACATTGTTTCATACAAGTTCTACCAGCTAAGATATGGGGCTTTTCTTGGCCGTGTTTGGTGCGTAATTGTCGGGCGTATACCAGCTGTAGAGACCGCAGAAGGAGAACCGTGCTGCTGCCTCCTCTCTCTCCACCGTACTGTAGCAGCCACACGGTCGCTTTTTTTTCCGTGTGCACTTGATGTGTTGCTGCTTTATGATGATAAATGATCCACAATAATTTCCCTGTACGCATTTTTATCAGCACAATAAACACCATTCTGTTGACTGACAGACGCCTACTGCAGCTGTTTATGGGGGAAGTTTGTCAGAATCCATTTCATCCACCGGATTACTGCTATTGAAATGCATCTTTTTTCAATCCGGTTTCTATTATATTCGATTCAGCATAATAGATGGAGCTTGGTGAGTCACATTGTAGTGGATATACAGGCCTGTGTATCATGTCTAGTGTTCACATATAAGTTGTTTGGTCCAACTGTGTCATTTGTTCCCACCACAGCGCGTAAAGAGCTGGATTTAAATGGGACATTTTCTCTCTCTGGGCTTCACAGGATCTAATCAAGCGAGGAGGATGCTGTCTGAACTCTCACATTAACCTGCTTACTCTGCTTTTATTCTGGCTACTTGCTCTGTTTATAGTCATGGTAAATTTACCTCTGATGTCCCCACAGCTTTTCCTCTCTTGTTTATGGAGCCTAATTGCTACTTTTCCTTTTTAGCTCATAAAAGCAATGACTTGTCAAAGATTAGTCTCATGGTATTAATTTGTCAAAGTAGTGAGTATACTGCAACCAGTTTGTTTGTACTTTACACATTATATTATTTATTAGGGGTGTAAGAAAATATTTAAAAAAATTGATTATGGCAATATTATGTTTTGTGATACTGTATTGATTCTCCAAAACACTGTATTGATTTTTAATTAATAGTTTACATGCAAAGATTAACTCTGACAATACTTAATTTCAATGAAAAGATACACAGTGTCTGTGCCCTCTCAAAGTAGTGCTGTGAAGTTGGATGTTACAGGGACTGTGATGAATGCAAATGCAGATCCTACTGTTCTGATTGCATAAAAAAAGTCAACTTTTTTACTCAGTTATCCAAAAATTTGATTAAAAATAAATACATAAATCACAATATATTGAATTGTAACCCCTGTATCGTGATACGTATCGTATCGCCAGATTCTTGCCAATACACAGCCCTATTATTTATACTTTTTAACCTATAGAAGCAGGCTCTGCAGGTGTCTTGGTAAAATAAGGTTTAATTAATTTTGCAATGGAGGTTAAAAAAAGTTGCAGTAATTAGAGTAATTTCACAGTGCATGATTAATAATTCAAAATATATAACATGTAGTTTAGGGTGACCGGGTGTCCCACTTTACGAGGGGCTGCACATCATTTTTATCCCTTGTCCCACGTCTCACATATTGAGACGATGTCCCACATTTTCATTGGCTTTAGTTTTTCAAAATTCAAACCACTGCAGGACAGACGCCCCCCAATGGCTGTCAAGATGGCAGGGGGCTGTGTTTGCTGTCAAACTGCGCACACGTGGGTCAAGTGCAGGTTAACATTTCAACAGAGAAAATTGCGAGTCACCTCAAAAGTCACAAGCTATGCAGATTTAGGCGGAATATGATGGAAACTACCACAAAGAAAAGGAAGGGCAGCTATAACAAAGACTGTGAAACCACTTATAAGTATTAACAACCCGGTGGAAGGTGATTCTCAGAGGTTTTTGTGAAATTTTGCCAGTTATTTTTCAATTTCACACAGGGAATACGACATGAAGCGACACAGTTCATGTGAGTCTCACAAGAAACGTGTGACTCAAAAAGAGACGTGCCGATCGATGGATGCATTCGGGCAAAGCATAGAGATGTCACAAGATAAGGGCCAGAGTAGAAATGTTTATTATTTAAGTTACAGACTACCTCTCAGCATCGGTAACGAGTCCCACATTGTCCCACACAAACTCTTTGTCCCACATTTGGTTTGTCGGGATCTGGTCACCCTAATGTAGTTTAGGACAAAAATGACTCTGTGCCTCTGACCAGAGGATGAAAATGTGTTCCTTGTCTTCCTCTGATTGGAAGCATTTTGTTTCTCTGTTACGCTGTTGTTTATCTTATGCAGACAGAACGGATCAGTTCCCTTCTCCTCCATTTCCTTCCCCTTCCAGAGGCACAAACACGCTTTGAATCAAATTGAGTGAATGGGGCCGAGTGCCTCCCTATGACCACTGGGAGAGAAAAGGTCCATCAGGCCTTGTGACAGCCATTTACCTCCACGCTGCACTAGTCCTCTCTGATCAATGGGCAGAGCATCCTTAGATTGCCTTTAATGGTGCGAGGGGAGGGGGGCACTTTGCTTAGATCTGTCAGAGAGGAGAGATTTAAAGGTTGTACATGGAGAGTGCTTGAGAAGGAGCTTAAATATTTCAGCTCTCTTTGGCATAGGATGAGAGTGCTGCAGAACAAATTAAGACTGAATACAGAGCAGACTACTGTACAATACCAGGAGATTTGGCAGCTTTGGAAACTCTCAGATTTTAATTGGCTGGTGCGTGACGAATTGTGGTTGCTAAGTGGGATTCTCATAGCTGTAGCTGTCGAGGAAAAAATAACAAAAGTGGCAAATACAAAAGTAAAAAAACAAAGTGAAAAGATGAGTCCTAGATGACCCACAGATTTGGAGAAGCTAGTTACCTCAATGAGCCTGACTAAGTGGAAATTAATTGTGGGGGAATCCGTTATCACTGGAAACTGTCATGCTTTTTTTGATGGTTTAAAATATAGCCCCATACAGGAGGATACTCACAGTTTGTCTCAGGACTTAAAAGCATAAATTGCAGCCTTGACAAGCGCTGCATTGTGACTGTAAACCTGCTGCTGGACAACATTTACATAATAATGTAGTGCCTATTAATTTGGAAGTGAGCATCAATTCTCAAGGCTGAAAGTAATATGTGCCCGCTCACCAGCAGGGATTATTTGAATAAGATGTTCAGAACCAGGAAAAAAAATTATGTCAATGTCAACCAGCTAATTTATTCGTCTTTGTGTTGCGATCACAAGCACTTCACCTGGAAATATAACGCAGTTTGCTTCCGTTTCAATCAGCCTTGTTACAAACTCCCAGAGCTGTTCACTGACTCAGCCTGCCCGACCCGTCTGTATTATTCACCTGACTGCTCAAAGCTGAGCTCACAGATGGCTACAGTACAGTAGGAAGCTCTTTAGCTTACTGATGTGGTGAGTTTTGTACATAAACTTAAAAGTGTGAATTCCACATGTAAAGCTTTGGCAGTGTGTTGGTTGTTAGTTAAACCAAGGAAAGTTATGCCTTTGGAAATAGTTACATCCAACTAGGGATTCCCCCCTCTTAGTCCATTAGTCGACTAATCGGTTGTTTTGGTCTTAGTCGACTAAGATTTCTTTAGTCTATTAGTCATTTTTTATGCTTTTTTCATGCTGAATGACATTAATAAGAAACTTATGAGCACATCTCTGGTAAATACACGATTTCAAGTGGTGCTTTTGTTTGATTCTTTGTGCAAAAACTCAGTTTTACAGATCTGTCGATTAAATCAACTAATCGATTAGTCGACAAAATTGTATCAGTGTTAGTCGACTAAGAATTTCTTTGGTCGAGGAAATCCCTTCATCGAACATGTTTACTAATTTGTAACAACATGAGTGTTTCTATAAACTGAACTGGGTTGCAAGTCTGTCTCCTCCGTTGTTCAAGCACTTTCTCAGTGCATTCAGATTAGGTTAAAGGAATACATTACGTGCTGCAGATTTACATACATTAAATGGCCACCACTGCAGTGATACCTGTCAAAAAAATCTAAGACTGCAACTGTAAAAGAGACTTTGCATATTTCTAGCTGACTTGTGCTTTTATTTAGTCAGTTATTCTGAAGACCTTCCAATAGTTTTAAATATTGTTTTCCCTGAGTAGATACTAAGATACAGAGTGACACAGAATTACCCTACACAGGCTGTTCTCCTACACTGTTCGTAGCTATACCTACGGAAATGCACTCTAATTCATATTTATCCTATGAAATCAATACGTATATAATCCCTGTAATTGTGAACTAGGAAGTATAAAAAACACACCAGACTACCTCCCAGGAGACAGCTGGTCGTGTCCCGTGTGAAACCAGAAGTCAACATAAGTTACGCTGAGTTATTTGAACTCAAACCATGATCTTTTCCTAAACCAAACCAAGTAGTTTTGTTCCCTAAACCTAACCAAGAAGACATAAGTTTATTTTGGAAAGACTGTATGCATGTAACAAGTGGCAATTGACATGTGTTGCTGGACATTTGTAGGAGAATGCACGAAAAAGATATCATACGATACGTTTCCCTACAACAGGATGATCAGTTAATCTAGTAATATTCCATAATTTGTCCAGTACAGTACAGTCCAAAGGAAGGTGTCACTCAGTTTAATGATGCTGTGCTTGTGAAACCTTCATGACATTGGTGTCCAGCTGAGTCCTTTTATGGCAGTGTCTCTACATCACTACTGAAAAGACGACTTGCCACATTTAGACCTTTTGTGCGCTCATGTCAAAGTGCACTAAATAGATGTCAATGCTTTCCCACAGAAGGATTTCCCCTAATACAGTTTTATAGCTGTCACTACAGATAGTACTGCATGTTCTTGAGTCCTGCTCCCACTAAATCTAGTTATATTGTTTGGCTTATGAAGCTTTGATAAGCCCTACTGTGTGCTGTCCTGAGTGTTTCTGTTTGCCATCATTGATGACAATGGATAATGGATAAAAGTGTTGCACATATTGAAGGGCAGAGAGGAAGTTATGGTCTTGTTATAGTCTTGTTTCTGTAGTTATATTTTGATGGTTTTACTACATCTTGTTGTGCTGCTGCTGCTGCTGCTAAGCAATACGTTTCTTGTTTTTATACTGCAACTTGTGGCCACTAGTGGTTTACAAAAGTCAGCTCTGTGTGGATTGACAGTTGATTGTTTGTAATACAGCTACAACCCATCTCTGTTTGGTAATGAGTAATGTTGTGATGTGCTGGTGCTTGTTGTCAAAGGAACTTCTTTGTTTGTCTCCGTTCACCACAGCTCTTGTCTATTTTCAGAAGAAAACGTTGCCTTAGAGACTGTTAAGGTTTGTGTGGTATGTTACAATCCATGTTAAGGAAAAAGGAGAAAGTCCTCAATGATCCATACTGGTGGACAACCCTGTTGGAAAAAATCAGTTTTTACCCTCAACTCTCCATCACGAAACAACATCCATTCATTACAAAGCTCCCAATGGGAAGATGGTGTGGATGCTTCTTCACACACTTTTTTACAAGATGCTTGGCTGCTTTTTGTCAAGTTATCCCCATTTCACGTGGTGCTATCTCTCCAGCACACCATCTGTTGGGCTGATGTTTAAGACTGTTTGTGTAATAATGATTGTTTCATTGCCTCACCAGTCATCCTAAATCTCCGTGGCAGCCTAATGTAGGGTAATGATTGTTGTTTATTCCTGTGTCTAATGCTCACTTGTTTGTGCCCTCCAGAAAACCATTCGATTGGGTGTAATTGTTCAGCTTTTGAATAACAACAGCAGAGCTAAAATGAGGCTAAAATGTTGTTCTGTTTGAAGAAAAGAATATTAGCTTGTGTTGAAGATACCTGTGAGGATCAGCGATGCTGGCAGCAGCGGCAGCCGTTCAACCTGCCATCTGGTATTGAGTAGCTAAGAGAGCTTGGCAGTCTGAAGGCAACCAACTCTGGGGCTCCATCCACATCACTGACAGAGCTCTTCATTTCTAATCACTTTCATGATAAGCAACCACACAGGGAACCTTGAAATTGGAGCTAAGGACTCTGAAACAGCATGTTCAGGAGCTACATGAGAGATGAAGTGAACCATCAGCCTTATTCTGCATTTGCCGTATATGAGCAGTGTGCGTGAGACGGGATTGTGGCTGCCGTGTTAAACCCTGCTGACAGTTCCCTTTGAGCAGAGCAGAATAGAGAAGCGATTTGAAGGAGCTGGATTATGCCGTTCACCAGGGAGTTGCTGTACAACTTTTCCACATTTTTCAGATCTACTCTCAAAAACATATAATGAAAACTTCAGTCTTCCACATTGGTCTCTACGTTCTGTGTAATCTGTAGTCCAACATGTGTTGGAGAAGGGTAAAGCACACATTGGAGGCATGTATTCTACATTTCGCGCTGACTATATGCCATGTTTAACAAAGATATGTTAAAGCAGCCAGGACATTTTCCCACCGGGTCATAAACTCGTGACAACACCAGTGTTGCGGATTACACTGAACATTTTACGAGAAAAGACATCAATATCGGGCAAGTAATGTAATCGGTGTATGCCCGAACACCGGTGACACCGACCGCTGTGGCAAGCCTAACACACACACTTTTACATCCAATTGTAATCATCAGTTTCCCCGTGTGCTGAATCAGTTCAGCCCCTTTAATTACAAGGCTGTTCAAACTCTTTTGACTCTTTTGTTGTCTCTTTAGCTTGGACTCAATCTGAACTGTGTGAACTTAATTCTTTAATTACTTTTAAACCAGGTGAACTGAGCTGTGGGCAAATAATTGCTTTCTTGATTAGTACTTTTGGTGACAAACATCTTGTGTGTTTTATCATTAATATGATATTGAATATCTTAATGATGTCTCAGTTTAAGTAATGTGTGGCAAGTGTTAAGTAGATTAGGGCTGCCACTAACGATTATTTTCATTATTGACTAGCCTGCCAATTCCTTTACACGATTAATCGTTTAGTCAATAAAACGTCAGAAATCAGTAAAGAAATGTCCATCACAGTTTCACTATAATGTAAGGCTAAGAAAGCAGCAAATTCTTACATTTGAGATGTCATTTTTTGCTCGAAAAATGACTAGCGATTATTAAAGTAGTTGCTGATTAATTTACTCTCATCAACTTATCAATTATTTGGCTAATAATTTGCAGCTTTAAGGTAGATCATCTTGGGTTCACTGGGCTTTTTTACTCATGAATTAGTAGGTGTATGCTTCCTTTGACGTGACCGATTTATGTCACCGTTTAAATGTCCGACTCATCTTGTCATTCTAACTCAAAGTGACTTGTTTGGTCTTGAGCATGGTCTGCCACTCATCCAAGAAGTTTTATTATAAAAGTAGAACAGCACTGTATATGTGACAAAACATCTTTTAAACCAACCATCAAGTCCAGACACTTTTGACTGAGTTCTTATAGCTATCCTGTGACGTGGGTGTCAGTCTTGACGGTCATATTGGACTGACTGTCAAACCTTTGCAACTCAAAAATGTAGGAGCAACAACCCGGCTAACCTGCAGGACTCGTGTTTTAGTAATGAGGGAATCCAGAGCTGTCACTTTAATTTGCAGACATACACATAGCTGCATCTTTTTGACTGCCCCACTTCAGTGTGCTGAGGGATAGAAAAGGACAACTCTCTGGGTGAAACAGTCATGGAAATATTGCACCTACCTGGCAATGTGACATTCCCGAGAGAGAGAATGAACCTGAGTTTTTGTTTTTACGATGACATTTTTTTTTTTCCCTCACCGGCAGTGCCAAGAGAAGCAACTGAAAGTAGCACAGCATGTGGCGTGATAGATCACCAGAGGGATGTGGGACGCTACCGCTGTACATCTCTGAAGTTACCTGTGTTCACTGCTGCTTCAGAGATTGTATTACAATAAATGTCCTGCCTTAGCACTGCATGATAAATTGATCCACTAAATCTAACTTTTATGTAGGAGTTGCATTTTGTTATGTGGTTTTCTTCTTTAAATATCATCAGCTTTACTGTGGATTTATTTGTGAGGAACCCAAATTTATTGCAGGAAATCCTGTGACATTTATTACACTTTTGCCGCTCCGAATATATGGGCTGTGTAGGAGGTGACCCTCTCTATCGAAATCTGTTCCTCCACACATTGATATGTTGAACATTTCCCCCATAGACAGCATGGAGAAAGCTGAGACCGTGGTTCAGCAGTTTGGACCAGAGAACAGGGGTGTCCATAGAGATTGCCTGTCTGGAAAGCAGCCATCACTCTACTGTAATAGAGACTGAGAGCCCATTTATATGGCTCTTACTTTGGGAAGAAGGAATGGCTTGAGGGGCGGGGAAAGGAGCATGAAAACAAGAATGGATGGACAGAATGCAACCAAGAATGCATTATTAATGGAGTAGCAGAGGTTCTCTGTATGCTTCCTGTCTTATGGGGGCATTTTGCCTCTCCGTCAAAGACTGAAAGAAGGTGCTTTCATGTGTACGTTGGTAGAATATGTCTATAAAACTAATAAGTTCATAATCTGGATCGGTTTATGTGATAACTTAGCCCTATGAGGAAAGGAAATGAGAATAGTTGGGGGCAACCCAGGAATTTTCCATTAGCAAGACACATTTTTTGTGGTGAATTTTGTTTGGGGTGTTTCTTTCCATTTTACATGAACAAACTCACACTCACAGATCCCCACTGTGCAGAAGCTTTCATAGCGCCGGAGAGAGAAAAAAAAACCCTATCTGAAATGTCATTGGAAGTGCTCTGAAAGGTTTGGTGTTTGAGCTCAAAGGAAGCCCTGTACTTGCATGTTTACCGCACTGAGCCTGGCTAAAGTCAGACCCCCGCTGCTGGATAAATGCAAGGCTTTTTTTTTTTTTGACGCTCAGCAAATGTTACTTGTCAATATTAGTTTGGTTTTTCTGCCTCTTTCTGACGAATGGAAGGTCAGCATTTGTGGGAGGATGATACAACACCAGTGTAACATTTTCACCAATGAATGGGGTGTAGTTTTCAGTTTGGTTCCTTTAAATTATAGCTCTGTCTATTTTGGACCGTTGGAATGCCAGTTGAGGTCAGCATTTGTGTCAACTTGAGTGCTCTGCGTCATGAAAGGGGCGAGTTGAATTGAGGACAGCAATTTTATGTTCAAAACCCAGACACTTGACTTTCAGTACACCGGAGGACATTGCACATTTTTTTAAAACCTTTTTTTACCTGCACATGATTTAGTTGTAGCGGACTCAGTTTTAAAGCTAGAGTGAAGATACTGGTATCATATGAAACTACAAAACCTAATGAATCCATTGGTACCAACCATGTCATACTACCTTGTTGCGAAAGAGGCTAAAGAACATTCATGCTCTACATTTTGGCAAGAAAAACTGTCATGGCCATTTTCAAAGGGGTCCCTTGACCGCTGACCTCCAGATATGTGAATGAAAATGGGTTCCATTGGTACCCACGAGTCTCCCCTTTACAGACATGCCCACTTTATGATAATCACGTTATCACATTATGTTGCCTGTTGGGCTCGAGTTTTGCCATGTTATGATTTGAGCCTATTTGTTATGCTAAATGCAGTACCTGTGAGGGTTTCTGGACAATATTTGTCATTGTTTTGTCTTGTTAATTGATTTCCAGTATTAAATATATAAATGCAATTGCATAAAGCAAGCACATGTGCCCACTCCCATGTTGATAAGAGTATTATAAAGAGAGTATTTATAAATCTCCCTTTAAGGTACATTTAAACAGATACAAAATGTGCAACTAATTTGCAATTAATTGCAATTAATCATGGACAATCATGCGATTAATCGCGATTAAATATTTTAATCGATTGACAGCCCTAGCTTTTACCTTTCGGTATGCATTGTTGAAACTGTTTTAACACAACAGTGACGTCTGAGCTGGCAAGACTGATTGGCATTGCGGTTCTGTATCTGTGCTGGAAGTGATCTTCTCTCCTCTTGTGGGGCGGAGTAGTAAACAACTCTGTGCTTCCTTTTCCGGGGGAGTCAAAACGAGTGCGATCGACTCTCACTGTAGAGCCGATGGGCATCTTTTTTTTTTAAATCTCCGTAGCGTGCGGTCCCACTCACATTGAATAGCAGCCTATCGCTGTCCCAGTTTTTGAGTATGCATACACGTGTGAACAACCCGTTAGGCATGCTAACCACACATGTTTTGAGAACAACACAGAAGGATCTTTATTGCAGTTTAATCGTAGTAATACTAAAAGTGCTGACTGGTTTATCCTGTGGTGGCCAACGGGCTTTGTTGCACTTCTCTCTCTCTTTCTCCCCTTATTTCCTGTCAGCTTTCTGCTATAAACCATCCAATAAAGCCCCCCAAAATCCCCCAAATTCATCTAGGAGTATAGACCAAAAGAGACATGATTTTTGAGGCGTTACTGATATTGATATTTTAGGGGAGTCACCCCAGGCAACAACATTGTTTTTTATGAACTTGTCAATTTTTTGATTTTGGGCTGTTTTGCTTCCATAACATGTCTTCTTTCAGACTAGTGGAAAGAAAACATCCAAAATACAGATTTGGCATTTCAGCAGGACATTTCAAAATTGGAAAACTTGCCAGTGCTTTCTGAGGGACAAACTATGCCATGGCGACACTTCTTCGAATTAACTCAAACATATCTTTGGCATATTATATATCGGCCTGGTCCAATTATCAATCAAGCCCTATTTCAGACCGCTGAGACTAAAATAACTGGCTTTTAATCCTGACAGTTCAGTTTAATAGAAATGTGTTGTCGATGTTGCAGCATCTAAAAAGCAAATGTCCCTGAGATCAGTGGCTGGATATCCGTGCCCTCAGCACCTTGCCCTGCATTATTTCTCAGCACTCTCTGCCAGCAATCAGTACAGGTCTATACATCTTTAACTGCTCTTTGACCTCGCTCTCGGTGTTTGTGCCAGCAAACTAAACTTTTGTTTTTGGCATCACCGCAGCACCATCCACCTCCCTGCACTGCTATACATCAAGATGGTTATTCAGATGATCTGTCCGAGATGCTGAATGTCGTTCCTCGTGGGCGCTGTGGGCTTAAGGACATATGCTGACAACAGCCGACTTCACATCATGGCACTGAACACAGCCATTACAGACAGGGAGGTAATTGGATTCACAAATCAGCCATGGCTCCGGGTTTATAGTGGCACTGGGCTTTATGGGTCATATTTCAAAGACTGGTGGGCAGTTTGTCAGAGAGGGGGGCGCTCGGTGGTAACGAGAAACTGGTGCAGGAGGCAGACGGAGTCGGAGGAGCATCTGAACTCTCCTTTTTTGCCTCGGGGAAAGCGGTGGAGAGAAATACAGAGATAAAGAGTGGATCTGTCCCAAACAAGGTCTTGTCAAATGTTATAGCTCTTTGGTGAAATGGACTGAAATACATTTTTATTTTCTTTGATTGAAATTGTCCTTTTTCACAGCCTCGACCTTGCGTCCTTATAAACATTTTCTTTCAGTTCATCCGGTTTGGTTTACGTGGAACTCGTTCCTCTAAACCACTTATTCTATACATATCTATTTTCTTCCTGTTTGGTTGTTTTCTCCCTTGTAGACAAATAAAATCTCCTGAGTCACAGGGAGGTCGATGATAGAGCGTGTGTGTGTTTGTGAGACCGGGTGGGAGGAAAAGCCGAGGAGAATCTTCTCCCTGTCTTCCTCTCATATAGTGCTGAGACCTACTGCAGGTTCTCCGTCATGCTTCCTGTGCTTGTCCCAACAGAAGTCAGGGAGGTAGATCGATATGAAGATTAATTATTGTGTCCAGGTTTAGGGCGGCACTGACAACCTGCATTTTTTCAGGCCTCTAGTGAGTGTCCAAAAGCTTCCCTTCCTGACGAGCGTCGAGCTTTAGCTTGTTAGTGTGGTCCCTGGACCGAAGCTGTGCTGGGAGAAAATTGGACCAGGCTCCAGGGTAACGCAGAGAAGCTCAGCTCAGCACCACCAAGAGGCAAACCAGGGGTCCCACAACATTCTCATGGGCCCAATAGAACCTTCTGGATATCAGGTTAACTGCACTGAGGTATCTGAGGGAGGAGGGATACCCCAGACTGTAGTAGAATTGTTTGTTTCTCTTGGGCGCTTCAAATGCCTCAAATTAAACATTTCCTTGGATTGATCTGGATTGGATCACTTATAGAAGTCACAACTCCACGTTAAGATGATTTTTTGTCAAATTCATGAGTTATAAATACTAGGGTGGGAGAAAAATAGATTCACTTATGTATTTTTTTTTTTATTTCTACGATTTTGAAATGTATTTTTGAATGCCAGAATCGACATATTTGCTTCATTTGAGTCTATGCGGAGGTGGAAGGAAGTTACCGCTTTTATTGAGGATTATTTAATAGGTTTATGCAATATACAGTATCACTGTGACACTATTGAAGAGCGTTTAGAGTGAGATGACCAATATGTCATCATGCCAGTAAATCAACAGCATGTGTTCAGATAGGCCCGAACTGCCTGAGCAGGGAAAATTGGCCAACAGCAGAATGATAAATTCTCCTCCCGAAGGCCACTGGAGCATTTTAATGTTTTCTAAAGGTGTTGATGTGTCGAAATCATCACATTAACTTGAATCAGTCACAAACGGGTGTCGCTGGCAGGTGTCAGGGGTGATTATATTGACTCTAAACAGCCCCTGCATAGAGTGAAACAGATGACATAAAGGTCGTCAAAGTGGCATGTGTCTCTAAACTCACTCCATCCAAAAAAGATTTACATATAACATCAATTTAAAATGCGTTCAAAACATAGTCATATCCATAACGTCCACGTTTTTTTTTTTACTTTCACAATTTTGTTATCTTAGCGAGTGGATATGTATTTATTTTAATAATTCCTCCTCACCGGAGTAGAGTTACCTTAAAAGAGAATATCACTGACAATCTGCTTATTATAGTTTAATATTATTTCCCCCTGAGATAAAAGATTGGCCATGACAATGAGCATGAATAGAAAACGACTGAGGAGGGGGAATGACTAATGGATTTTTATAAGCTTTGATTTGATACAGAAACCCACTTTAACTGGAGCAGCCACAGAGTGCATGTTTGATTCAGGGTCAGTGGAGCAGCTGAATATCGTGGAGGAGAGCCGGTCAATAATTTGGATCTTTTATTTGCTACTCTCATTTCCCCCTAACCTTGAGTGGACTATTCAAAAATGTAATATAATGACCGTACGTCTGCTCTGCAAAAACTTGACATTGTCCAATTACAGGTCATTTTAGACCAATGTTAAGATTTGGTCTGCTTTCTTACATCTCATCAGGGAGATGATGCCGTGTTGCACAGACTGTGTCTGTAATTAGGACTTTAACGTGTTGGCTATGACACGTTTTCAAACATGACATGACAGCTGAGTTCAAACTGCGTCATCAGCAGTGTTTTGTCGCCAGAGGCTAGCTAGCCAACATGCTACAGTGATGTAACAGGTTAATGTAGCTAGAGCTTGATGTGTTGGTGATTTCTAGTGAACCAGGTGTAGTAACGTCAGCTCAAAGACTTTCAGAGAGGTTGAAAAGGTAGAAAGCCAGATGATTGTCAACAGGATAATATATGATACTCTATCTATATGAGTATTTGTTTTGTTTCCATAAAATCCCTCGTTATGTTCCCAGTTGTGTGTTACTTTTTATTTTAGGTACATTTTCTCTGTTAAAGCTGAAGTAGGCGAGATTGGAGCAAATATGATTTAAAAAAAGTTTTTTTTTTTTTTTAAACGGTCGCCTTATCGTGACAGTAGTACATGAAACGGGTAACCTGAAAAAAATCATGTTCCTCTGTGTCCTCCGGTGCTCCTAACGGCATCTGCAAAGTTTCACAGACCGGAGGAAAACAAGCAGTAAGAGCTGATCTGAGGTCTGCTGTCCATTTGCCGTCTATGAGAGCCGGCTGTCAACCACTCGCAAACTCCGGTCAAACTAGGCAGCGCTGATCAAATATGAATCAATATTATGTTACGTTAATGCCTATTTCTCTCCTCAGATGTTTTCAGAATCATCCAGTAGTGCACAGTTTAGCTGTAAAATGAGAACGTTTTTGACCCAGCAGCCATGTTGAGATCAGGTTGAGATGGCTTGAAGGAACACCAAGTTCCCGTCACATGACCGGAGCACAGCCAATAGGAACGCTCTCTCTCAATGAAATGACCTGTGATTGGTCAAAGTCTCCCGTCACAGGCTAGATGTTCTAAAGCCTGAAAACAGAGCCATGAGGAGGAGCAGAAGTCTAGTTATCTGTCAGAACACTTGAATTACAATATGCTGAAAGGTTATTATGGAATTTTTAACCAATAATGCCAAAAAGATATACTGCCTACTGCCACTTTAATTCATAGTTGCAAGAGCTGCAGTGATAAATGTCACTGTACACCAGTTTCAGTTATTTTTGCACGTTGTCTTTTCCTTGTCTTAATAACGACAATTCATTTATTATTTATTATTATTTAGTATTTGAGAAGATGCAACTAAGACAATTTTTTTATTGTATCTATTGTGGTCTGTAAGGGTAACACGGTGATGGTGACAAATGACAACTTTGGTGTTAACGTGATGTGTTAAAGTGGAGTTTGACTTCTTTTTGAGAATCGGACATTGTTTTGTTTCCCTGTTGCAGACGGAGCATCATGCTAGTCACACTCTCTTGCACAAAAACGTGGAAAAAAAAAATGGGAGACACAGCAGCACTCATCTCTACCTCCCAGTTCAGACAATCCCATTTTCAAATCGCTGTTGGAATGAAGCTGTCGGCACCAACAACTGTGAGAGCCGGTTGTGATAGAGTGTGTGTGTGTGTGTGTGTGTGTGTGTGCATGTATGCACACTTGGATGCTTTATTTGTGTTTGCTGTCTGTATGGAAATGTGTGCTGTTGGAATTGAGAGAACTCCCCATCAGCCTCCTCTGCTTCTGTCAAATATATATTTACATGTGCTTTCAGAGATTACAATTCATAGCAAGGAAGTAATAATTGTCTTTAAGATGTAGGATTGCAACTAAAGATTATTTTCAGTATGGATTAATCTGCCATTTATTTTCTCACTAACCATTTGGTTTATACAATACATACATACAATGTTATCTATCTATATAGGGGAAAAAACACTCTGGCTTGTTTGTAGTTTAGGGATGCACCGTTCCAACTTTTTCCATCCCAATACTGCTAGCGATACCTGAGCTTTGGGTACCAATCCGATACTAGTCTTTAATCAATCAGGTGTATGCTGGGATCATTCTTTTATGTGTAAGGCAACATCAGGCTTAACTTAAATATTGCTTTCTTAACTTTGTAAAACTAAATGTGACAAATGAATAAATAGATATAAATGTATTGAATTGTTATTTATTATTAAAGTAATAAATCGTACATCAGTAACTTGGCAAAACAAATCTGCAAAATTAACAGGAATTACAATTCCAGTTCAAAACTTAAATGCAACAACAAATTGGTCAAAACTTAAACAGGAATTAAAATATCAGTCTATAATGTATATAGTATATAAACATAGAATGGAATTTAATAGATTGGCCACATTGTCACGATAACCGATCCAGTTATTCGTGTTAGTATCGGAACGATATCCGATATCGGTGCATCCCTATTATATTTCTTTAAACCAATCACAGTCGTCTTGGACGGTGCGAAGCACAGGATGCAGCGGCGGTGCCCTTGCAAAACAGCGCAGATAGCGGAAGGGGAGGGGGATGCCGGCTGAAATACAGGATGCGGCCAATGGCAAGCTTTTACCCTCGGTCTACATCCGATGAGTCCGACTAATACAATGTTAACAAACGGTAAAAGATGCCCATTACAATTTCCTGAAGGCGAAGGTGACGTCTTCAGATCGCTTGTTTCATCTGACCAACTGTTCAACACACACAAATATATATTCAGTTTACTGTCAAACACGACTAAGAAAATCCTCACATTTGAGAAGCCGGAATCTGAAAATGTTTGGCATTTTACTTAAATGATTAATTGATTTTCAAAATAGATCAGGAATATTTTTTTCTATCAATTAATAATCGACTTACAGTTTCAGCTAATCTTTTATTTATATTTTGCTCATTAAAAGCTTACAGAGTGGTTTACTGTTGAGATAAAAGTCAAAGGACAGGATTAATAAAGTACAAGGTAGAAGTGAAATAATAATGAATAAGTTATGCTTCTATATCTAAGCACACATTTTAGGAGCTTTAGTTCTCCGGCTGTAACTAAAGCTGTTCTGAGAACGAGGACTAAGAACCAGACAGCCGCTGAGATGGTTGGCACAGTCCGTGCTTAACACCGCTGCGCAAACTCAGGTGTTCCAGGTTTTTTTTATGTAGTAGATGAGAAGCCTGGCATCACCATCTTGCTGTTGTCGCACCCTTTCTTTACTGTTTCCGCTCTCATCACATTAGCCATTGAAAACAGTGCGACTGCATTCCCCAGTCTGTCTGCTGTGATGAGTGATAGACGGATGGATTGATGGCGTGAGGAGGGAGAAAATAAAGAACAGATGAGTGGAGACAGGCTCAGCCAGATCATAGCCTCCGTCGCTATCCCTTCGCATGATCTATGGGGCTTCATTTGTTTGTGCTGTTTTGGTAATTAAACAGGGGAGGCCCACTCAGTGGAGTCTGGCTGTTGGCTTAGTTTCTCTCCCCTAATCTTCCCATAAGACCAGATAATTAATGGTGGGATGGCAGGAGTTTCCGCAGTGCACAGCCCTTCTGTTAATGGAAGGGATTCGTCTTGTTTACTCAACTTACCCCTTGTTTCCTTATTCAGAGCTCGGTCAAGGTGTCGTGGTCCAAGATTTGAGTTTTGGCATCTGTCCAGACGTCTAATGGCAGATGATGTCGTGACGAGTCCTGGAGCAGACATGTATATTCTCAGCTAGGATTTATCCCTCATCCTAATTGTGACTTTTATCTTCATTGTTTGTTTTAGCCAAGTATTAAATGGATTATGAGCGTGCTGAAAAGTTCAAGTATTACAATCCCACCAAATTATCCATCCCAGTTTACGCTAGGAGTATTTTAAAATTGTTATTTAAAACATTTATTTTACTGTGCATGTTAAAGGATATGGCTGTTGATATTCCATATTCCCCCCCCCCCCCCCCAATGTTCTGGGCTTGGAGCAGCCACTCGACCTCTGTGCTAATGACGAAAGATTTTGAAAAAAAATATCCGATTGAGATCATTTTGACTGATATTGCGATATGATTTACGATATTAGAGGGAATGATCATTTTTACATCATTAATCTCATTTTCATTGAAACCATATTAAAAGGATTATGGTGTGATTTTTGTGGGTATCTGAACCAAACACAGATGTTTTCTGAAGTCTGTAGAGTGTAAGCCGGGACATCTCTTCAGCATGACAATATTACATTTAAAATGGTATTTTGACACACATTTTGCCTTTAACAAATATTGCACATTGTGTGATTTTGAAAATTGCAGCAGACCATATTGCAATTTTGATCAAATTTAGATTACTTGTGCAGCCCTACTAAAGATGCTAGTGTAGCTTACTAGTTTCTTTTCAGCCACCCCAACACAGCCGCTTAGAGCGCCTGCATGTTACAAATATTGATATTTGGCAGCAGTGAATCAATAACTTATTGCAAGAGGAAGTAATACAATATATTCCTGTATCTGTATTTTGTCCCACCCCTAATGCCGATATTAGCTTTATGCAGATATGCCGATACTGATGTCAGTATTTGGAAGATTAAAAACTCAAATAACACTAACAAAGAATCCAGTATCCGTTGGGCTATACGAGTTATGGTTGGTTACATGGTGATTGTTGACATCACAAAGAATATAGAATATCCCCAGTCCTTGTGAACTGTAGATGGGATTTAGATTAGTACTGCTCCCTCTGATTGTGGATATTATTACATTTGATATGCATGTATATTCATTCCTGTGTTATTGGCAAGTGTCAATCTGAATGTGGCTTGTCTCATACAGTGGTTGGACATGTAGCCTGCAGGTAAACTGAGTAGTGAGGAAACGAGAGAAGTGTTCCTGTGGGCAGCTAGCTGCTCAAATCTCCCCCGGAGCAATGTTTTGACAAAGGCCTTTGAAGAGCTGAGCTGTCAGCGTCAGCCTCCCGACCAGACTCATTAGCCAACACCACCACCAGGAGAACAGGCGAAACGGAGACACCTCTTCAGCAGCACTCAGGAGAAAATGGCTTTCTAACTGCAAATTAATTTTTAGGAATGAGAGATTCGTTGGGTGAGAACAAGGTGGGGAGCGCGTTTAGTATTGTCTGATGAAGTGGGTTCCTCTGTGTGAGTGACATGCCACAGAAATTCACATTAATGTGGATCCTGGGGAGAACTTCATCCGCAGGAGCTGCTTGAAGGTAAACTGAGCACTGTGGGGATGGGAGATATTCCCGTGGTAGACTAGTTGGTTAGGGTTGTGTTTAATTGTCTTTGTACATGTTGCCTGCTGCTGAAGTCTCCCGTCAGGTCCTCGAGTTTTATGTAGTAGAGAAGCTATGAGGATTAACATGCAGAGAGAAACATAAGCAACTGCCCGGATAGCTGGCTCCAAAACAGTGATTGGCTTATGAATGATTTCTAAACGGGGCTTAGAGCTCAGGAGGGCACTTCACCAGGGTAAAGTGCCCTCAAGATCATCTGAGGAACACAAATATTGTTAGTTACTGTTCTGTTACTTAACCGCCATGATTAATGAGCTGAGATATTTGAAGTACTCATTTCAAGTATGTGTGGTTGGTTGCTGGTTAAGGTATGCTGCACTGGGCAGCGTTCGGAGTTGGCTGGATGTCGATCCAGATCTGATGGAAGAAATCTGAGGCAGACGGCTCAGTCATGAAAACCCTGCACGTCAGCTCCTAATTTAGATTTTTGTTGCTGTTAAATATATTGCTTTTACATTAGAGCCCTCGTTAAATAAAAACGTTGTAGATGTTGTGTGGACCTTTTGATCATATTATCTTCATTAGCAGATGGGGTTTTCCAGCTGTCATTGATTAGTAAATGTTAAAATTCCTTTTTTCTATCATCATTTTTCCATTTAAAAACTGGCAAACTGTCATCTGCTGATGAAGATCATGCGATGTGATCTAAAGCTAAGTGGAGTTGTTTTGTTAATTGATGTTTCCAAGATCAGGATTGACCATTTACATTTGAAAATGTACAACAGTATGAAGGGATAAAAGCATCTATAAAGTTACACACCATTTTTAAAGGGCCCCTTTTCCAATTTTCTACCTGAATCCCAATATTTTAATGTGGAAAGTGTGAAATAGTGAGCTCACCCCCAGTGGTTCAGGCTATTTGATCCAGGTCAAATACCAGCTGTATTTCCCTCTCCCATGTCGGTGAGCCATAGCAGTTTGCTGCCTCCTACCGCTCACCTTACAGTACAATTGCGAACAGAGACCATAGTTTATAGTGGTCATAAAACCACACAAAAGGCACTAGTGCAGTAAAAATTCCATAATTCAGTTTCATATCCATTTGCATGGACAATCATAACTCCTCTGGAGCCGGTCCAGAATAACGCAGCCAAGAATGAACATCTTGTTAAAGTTTTAGAGGGCGTCTTCTTCCCCACTGAAGCCCTTAGGAACATATGTCAGCAGTATATCACATGGAAATCTCCGAATTTTTTGTCTTCTCTACTTAATACGTATTGGATTGCGTGCCAGTCTAAAATTAATCAAAAGTGTTAGTAGTTGTGTCAGCAGTTTTTTAATCATCAGATGCCATTTACATTTGTCTAGAGGATCTCCCCGCGAGGGAATAAAAACGGAGCAGCTTTCACTTCACATTTGAACATCTCCACGAGTTTACAGCATATCATGCATACATGATAAACCCTACTTTCCAAATCTTTTACCATCCACATTATAGAGATGAAGCGGCATCATGACATCTAGCTATCATTCATTAGTTATCTGCTTTTGGCCTTTTGAGGTTTTCAGCCCAATGGTATGGAACTGGGTCTTGTAGTACAGACAGGATTAGGGTTCTGCTGTGGTCCATCATCCAGAAATAGCGCAGGCTGTTTGCCGGCTGCTCTGGGACTGAGTGGTTACCGGAGGGCTTCAAGGTATTTAGAGGTCTGACCATGTTGGAGTCTCACTAAGGCCGGGTCTATATAATGAAAAGTCTTTGCTAATCTGTCGGTAATTCTTCCACAAATCACCAGTGCGTCAGTAGATTATTTTGTCTATCCCTTAAAGTCCAAGTCAGTATTCAGTCTTTTCATCCTGATCCATTAGTTTGACTATTGCACCTGTTTGACATCCCTGAAGTAATCTAATGTCCTTTCTTGTGCTAGTTTAAAGTCATAGTCATCCCAGTTTTCTAATGAGAACTCACAAATTTGGTGCTTTATCCCCAGCTAGCACAGATTTGACTCTCTCTGGGTGATGGCTTTTTTCTTTCTGTTCATTCATTTTCTAAAATGATTCCTTTTTAAAACATAGCCAGAAGTGAAAAGTTGGAGAAGATAGGAAAAAGGGGGCAATGTGGCACAATTTGTTTTTTACATCAAGACTGTAGAAAGGAACCAGGAGCGGTCCAGATGGAATTGGCATTGCGAGGCAACATTTGTAATGTACTGTAATTTAATAATTATAGATTGTACCTTGGTGATATTATTGAATGATTCTGATCAGGACGTGTGAACGAAGTGGAGCGGTGAGAAGTTCCACTACTTGCTCACGGAGCTGCCGCCGCTCCGCTCAATATCGCTCCAAGCTTAACTCAGATTTCACCCCGCTCCACTCAAGTTGCTCAAAGCTCGCTCCAAAAAAAGCAAAAAAAAAAGAGTGCGTTGTATTTTAATTAGGGCTTTAGGCTACCGAATGTCATTTTCCTTTTTTTTACATTTGAAGATTCTATTGAGTTTTTCAAAATCCTCGAAGAAAACCCTCAATTATTGATGAAGTGGTCATTTTTTTTTTTTTTTATTAAATCGACTTTCTTAATGGATATAACTCGTATAACTGCAAGCCTCCCTTTGTGTGCAGCAATTGCAAGTGACCACAATGAAAATGTTGGTTTTGAAAGGCTAAATGCCAACAAATATGGATCGGAGTTAAATATTTCGTTAGATAAAAACACGATTTGAAATAAACATGCTCGGGCATACTTTGAACTTGGAGAAATTGGAGCGGGAGACAAGGCGACACTGCAACTTTTGAAAAAAATACGCTCTGCACTCCATCCAAAATCCTCCCGCTCGTTCTGCCTGATTGAATGTATTGTTTTTATTCCTCCCATAAATTACTCATGGAGCGTTATCATTGCTGCCACATACCAGAATGCATCTTTGTGTCGAGTATGTATAATTCATGAATTACATGAAGAACATCAGACATGGGAGTTTTTCAGAAAAAGAGTACAGGGTATACAGTGTGCCTGGTAACTGCTTCTCCTGTTAGACAAGTGCTCTATTGATTGAGAGGGAGATTGAAATTGATTGAGAAGGAGAGACTGAAATCACTGAATCACTCCAGTTAAAATGATGTGCCTACTCTCCTATTTCAATGGTAATGCATTCTGCACAGAGCAAGTGTTATTCTGTGGCAACCCTGCAAGTTTTTCTTTGCTGACAACAAAGTAGTTACATTTTGGAATATAGTTTTTGAAACTTCTTGAGCACAATTGCAAGAGGGTGCACTCTTACTAGTGATGAGCAATTAAAAAAGTATTTAAACAGGACAGATTTTTACAGAAGAATATCTATGGTTGGAGAAATTCATCACATTTTTAGGACACAGGCAGAAGCAAATAGTCTGCTGATATATTGGTGTTGAAAATGTCAGTGCCCCTCGGTATCGGAAACGAACTCACTTGCATTACTTTTGAACGTGTCAGGGACGGCGTGTCAACATACGCTCGTTACATGCATAGTGTCCTTTCAAAATAAACTTCCGTTTACACAGGAAGTTAGGTTTAGGCACCACAACCACTTAGTTAGGGTTGGGAAACGGTCGTAGTTGACATTAACTTCAATGACTAATGACTCACCTGACTAGCGATAACAACGAGTCACGTGACTAGAAGGTCTTTTGTTGGTTTGACCCATACGCCAAACCTCCCACCCGCCGTTAGCGGACTCTTACCCTATTAATACTACGTCACTTGCTCCGACCGTCGAATAACGCCACAGAGTAAGATTACATTGGAGTTAGTTGAAAGCCCGGTTCGTCACATACTGTTGCTAAAGGGCGCCTCCGTGCATCGGTATCCGATGCTTCGAGGCGCTGCCCAATTGCCGTTATATCTGGAGTTGGGAGTGAGACCGGGTTGGTTCTGGTGGTGAACATACAAATGGAGCTGCCAAACTGCAGCCTCATTTAAATCACTCTGCTTCCACCTTGTCACAGTTCCTTACCATTTTGTTCTTCACCATCCCGTGTGTTCTTTCAGCTCGCTGAGAGTTACTTCCCTTAATCCAATCAAAATTGAACAAAACCCAAGAAAGAATTGTACAGTAGCTGTAGATATAACATAAAAATCGAATGAAGCAAGTGCTGCACTGTTAACCTCGCTTCAGATATTAGAAAGCTTTCTCCCACCATTGTATTTGTGCAATGCATTAGATATCTTAATGGATATAAGCAGCTTCGAATGGAAGTAGGACTCTTTATTCATTACGTTGGTTGAATGGCCTCTGCTGAGCTTGGTCGCCTCCTCTATAGCTGGCAAAGTGTGATCTATGAACTGACTAATTGCCTTTGTCCTGATCGCTTCCATGACCAGGCCATTAAGTGTCTGGAAAGGTCATTTCCTGTCCTATTTCTGTAGTATCCATCAGGGAGACTCAGCCACAGCAGAGTGGAAAACTGCAGATGATGATATTGCAATATTATTGTTAGATTTATTTGTGAAACTATTGACGCTAGTCCCCTGTGAGATAGCATGGGATGTGGAAACAGCTGGGAATGTATAACTGATTTTCAAAAGAGGACAGCAGATGGTTAACCGAGCACTCAGAGCTGTCATGCTATGATTGTGTCACACGGTTCCTGCTCGAGGTCAGAACGAGGAGAGAAATCGAAGATTAGTCGAGGAAATATGTATTCATAGCCTATGTGGAACAACAAAAGGGGCAGGGACCCTACTTAATTGTCCATAGCTGCTGTCAGAGGAAACTGAGATTGACTCAAGTTATTATTAATTTATTGTTCACCCTCCAGTTTTGACCCACTGCTAAATAGTTGACAGGACATGAGATGACTGTGAAGTATAAGTAAATTCAAGAAGTGGTTTTCTTTGGCAATGAACATTTAAGTAGCAGATGTTTTTCTCAAAGCGGAGACTCCTTTGTATCCATTAGCAGCAGACATAAATGACAGGAAATATAGGATCTGACATTTGACAAACTGCAAGGAAGGCAAAGGTAGTTAAAACACAAAACAAACTTAAAGCTTTCTTCATTTACTGCCAGTTTTTTTAGAACAGTTACTTAAGATTTATATTTCAAAAAGGAGATTTGGCTTCCACACAAAGACGCCAGAGTGACAAAAAATGAGTTCTATTCTGGTGCTTGTTGGCGCCGGAGATGAGCAGGGCGAGGACAGATTTGACAAAGTAAAGCTGTGATCGAAACATCAGTGGGTAGATGGGAAGACAGTTCTTGAGTAGCAGCCTGCAGATCATGAGTTTGTACTGACAGTATTTGAACTTGAGTTTTCCAACTAATGTTATTAAAAGGGTATGTGCAGTCACTTATAAATATGCAACTCTCTGAAAACACATTTTGCAGGGTATACATTAGGGCTCCAAGTATAACTTTTATTTTTATTATTTTTTTATTTAACTTCAGATTCAGACAAATGTATTGATCCCAAGAAGGGGAATTCAATTCATTTTATCATTTTGTGATGTCAGGAAATATTGAAAAATGTCCGTCACAATTTCCTAGAACCCTTCAAATTGCTTGTTTTGTCTTTGTGTTTTGGTTTTCATGCATACTACTTTTCTTCAATTCACTTTACCTACAAATATAAGACATATATTATTCACTCTCCTGCCACTCCTACAGTTAATGTCAATTCCGTGCACCTGCAGAACAGCTGCCCCACACTAAACTCCTATATCAGATATCAATTTTTTACCCAGGGGGCAACCTCTGGGTTTGAAAAGTGAAGCCAATGCGGAAGTGCCTTAAACTTGCATTCTTTCTAACAGCCAGCAGGGGGCGACTCCTCTGGTTGCAAAAAAGTAGTCTGACTGTATAGAAGTCTATGAGAAAATGAGCCTACTGCTCACTTGATTTATTACCTCAGTCAACATTGTAAACATGAGTTTATGGTCTCAATCGCTAGTTTCAAGTCTTCTTCAATACAGCATGATGTTCATTTAGTAAATTATGGTCCCATTTAGAGTCAAATAGACCATAAAGCAGGGGATGCTTTAGGGCGGGGCTACCTTGTGATTGACAGGTTGCTACCACGGCGTTGTCCGGTCTGGGACTTGTCCGTTTTTTCGTCCTACAACTTTTAACCCTTTCACAGTGTGTTTTCAGTTCACGAAAGTTAATTATAACCTTTTTGGTCGCCTAGAAATGTCTCATTCAGCATTTGTTTGTTCTTAGCTCCACCCTCTCGTGCCACTTCTGGTTGCAAAAAAACAAGATGGCGACAGCCAAAAACCAAAATGGCAAAAGCCAGATAGCCGAACTCAAGGCCTCAAAACGGCAGTCCAGAAACCAATGGGTGACGTCACGGTGACTACGTCCACTTCTTATATACAGTCTACGGTTTTACCTGTAAGACTTTATCATTGTCTTAATGCCTTGTTCATTATCTCTGATATGAAAACATCAGATTTCTGCAAAGTAAAAGTGTAGGCCCAGGTCATAGTTCAGTTATATAATCCTTACGCACCACAGAGCATCTCTCCTGCTGGCTGCTGCTGACAGTGTTGTCATCTGAACATTTAGTCACACTGTATGACAGTAAAAGAGGTTGTAACAGTGTCTGGTTCAAAAGTAGTTTAGCCAACTTCATTGACAGTCGGCATCGGAGCCGAGAGCCTTTTGAGCAGCCAAGAGACACGAGTCGCGCTGCCTCACGCTGCTCTCCGTTTCCATTACCCTCCATCAAAATAAGTTTTGTGGGGATGTCACTTTGAGACAAGATTTGGTTTGTAAAGTTTACACCCGGCCATGCTGTTGCTCCTGCATTGCTCTGTGTACAATGACACAGCTAAAAAGTGCAATGATTTGACTGCCTACTCATGGTCTTCTCGACTAATGACTTGAATCGTCAACTTTTGAAAAGTTATATTCATATATTATGTATGTTGTCTCACATTTAGTATTATTCTGTCCAGCTGGCAGGATGCATCTCCTCCACTTATCCTCCACTAAAGCTGGCTGGTGCAATAACTAAAAAATCATCACTATATATTTCTCCATTCTGAAAGAATATTGCCAAAACACAAGCCAATAAAGTTTTGTTTTGGGATAAATTATTTTGCTGATTGGAGTATTTGGAAACACTGTTGGCGGTAATCCCGCTACTACAGATCTGCCAAACTCTTATTTTGTGGCATTTTGATGTGAATGGTGTGTGCATCTTCCCCGACAACATTAGTATCCATTTGACTTAGCATCCAGCATTTGATGCATTACTATTCTTCCTACAGTGGCAGACTTTGCTTGTGAAGCTTGCACCAGGGGTCACATTAATACGATGATTCACTTTGCCCTTTGTCACTATGTTTCTCTCTTTAAATGAGTCAGAGCTTAGCTTTAGCATGCATCAGTGGAAACCCAAGGCATTTGAATAAATCAAATAAATCATTGTGTTCCTAAGTGGGTGTTTACTTGACTTGAGTGCAACCTGTTGTGACCCCAACTGCTCCCAGCCTCCCCGAAGTAAAACAAAGATGTTGTTTTTGCGCTTTTGTGCCCCCTCTTCGGCTATTTGCTTTATTTATGCCTTAAATTTCGGTGCTGCGGCTTATGGAATAGATTCCTCCTGACTCGTTCTCTGGTCATTACAGAATGAAGTTTAGCTCGCTTCACTGACTAATTCTTTCTGGCAAAACTAAAAACCCCTCGCTGCCACAAACACATTTCCTCCCATTTTCCAGTGACAAAACAGCAAGGGACAAGACAGACCGACAATGAGTGCTGACATTTTCTGCCACAGGGTCCATTAGCACTCTCATGTGTGACTAAATGTTTTTTTTTTTTTGCACTCGCAGCTCCAGATTTTAACGTGTTTGTACTTTGGTGAAGGCAAAAAGGGACAAAAAATGCAAGTCTTCATGGAACACTTAGATTTTAAATAGGATCATGTTTTTGTGTTGTCATTTATAAGACAAGACTGTTGAATTTCTGTGTTGATTTTGAAGCCATAACAGTGTCACCAACTGCGGCGATGGAAACATTATCCATTCATTTTATACTCTGTTAAATATTAAAGAGATATTCTGCTGATTTCATGCATGAAGACCAGTTTACTCATCATGCTGAATTTTCTCCACTGGAGCTTGTGACTTCAGATCTTTCGCAGAAAGCCTGCTTTACAAACTGGTAAACGCCCATGTCTTTCAAACTGGGATGGTCGAAGGAAAAAATGCTAATGAGTTGCATCATGGGAAGTGCTTTAGAAGAGTTTTTGGAGTTTGACACATCTCATATTGAGGACTAAAAGTCTGGATATCTTAGCCTCTGCTGAAATTGATTTTGACTATTCTTTTTTTTTTTGTGACAAGATGAATCCATACAAATGGGGATAACAGCACACATATTCACACAGTATTTCCAAAAGGCATTCGTGGTGTTGCACTGAGTTGTACACACAAAAAGAGACAGGATTGTTGCGAGAAGACTGAAAAAAGAAAACTTGAGAGCCGCTTTAACTCGGCGTACTTTCTCTAGTCCTTATCGTCGGACTGCTAGTCTTTGTTGCCCAGTTGGACCCGTTTTTAGCGACGTCTTTGTACTTTGAGATCCTGGCCCTTACTTTGATGAGTAAATGTTGACCATACGTAACCGATAGAACTGATTGCTGGACCTACAAAAATAAATCCAAGTTGTAGTGAACCATAGTTTTCCTATAAGTTACTCTGTTTTTTTAGATGTAATCTAATGTTTTCTGAGTTTCTTGTGCAAAAAACCACACTGAAGACCGTGGTTTGGATTCCAGATCCACAAGTGAAAGCAGTGGCAGCTGACATGGCTGCAACAGAAGTGTTTACAGATGTGACAAGTTAAATCAAACAGTAGTATCCTGCATCATATCATTGATCACTCTACTTGCCCCTTTTTGGGCGAGTAAATCTAGCAACTCACTTACCTGTTTGGACGAGTGGTAAAAAAGAATTAAACACATTGTTTTTTTCAGAGCTGATGATGGAAGTAGCTTAAGGAGTGAGTCATCTTTCTACCGTCTCCTCTCTGTTGAGAGTTGCACGTGCGCAGTACCGATCTGGCACTCGCGAGAAAATAGCGCCAGCTAAAGACAAAGTTTATGAGCTGAAGCGCAAGCAAGCATTTCAATTATACTGGAAACAGGAGTTTAGTTGGATGGCATTCGAGGATGAGGGCGAAACTCCAGATTTGTATACTTAAATAAAGATTAAACGTGACAGATAACTTAGGTCTTTGTTGTTATTTGATAACTGCTAATAAATAAAATGTTTATACAATTTGATTAGGGGTAAAAATTTACTTTGGGCAAGTAGATTTCTAAGTGAAATAAAAAAAAAAATTAACGTTGAACCTGTCACATACATAACTGTAAACCTTTGAGCAGGGATTCAAATTGGGTTTTTCCCAAAGCTGTCTAGAAGTAGAAGCTGTAACTACTGGAGTGCCTTTCACTTGTTTACTAATCAGCGGTGCTATCAAGGCAGCATATGTGTCCCTGTTAGCAGTGTAGATCGTGATCAACACCAGACGTCACAGTGAGGACTTCAGCTTCCTGGACCAGAATTCAGAGCTCCCAACTCGTGGAGAATGACAAGTAGCCATCTGGTGTAATTCTTCTCTTCAGACCTGTACGGGAGCTACATCCCGAAATAGCATCAAAGGCAAAGAGTTGTCTTTTGAAAACGGGCTGTTGCATCGAGAGCGCTGAGATCTCACTTGTATTGTCACTCAGGGGGTCTGATACTCATTCTCCTCTCAGAGAGGGGAAGAGAGAGAGGAAGCTTTGTGCACAAGACAAACAATAAAAACAGCTAAGGAGCACTTTTTACAAGTATTAATTGACACACAAGGGAATAAGGCTTCTTATCTACGCTCCTTGAAACTAAGCACAGCCTCTGGGATGCTCTGAAGTGTACTGACAAGGTGTGGGCATGCTTTTCAAACCCAGACTAAAACGGGGTTTACAAAGAAATCTGTGAGTCAGGAAAATTATTTTATTTGGACTGGCTATGAATTGATTTTGCCTAATGATGCAAATGTGGCTGAAATTTGGCTTCAGGACTCAGTCTTCCATATTATTTTATTTTATTGAACAATAACCTGTTACCCATTTAACAGATTAAAGACATCAAACTTGTCTCATCTGGTTTTATGCTCTTGGAGAAGGTAATTACTGAAATAAAGGGTAATTACCACAGCTTTAGAAGAAATATGCACGCCATGCTGACGGCCTTGGGTTATGATGGTCTTCAATCCGACATTGAAAGTGAGAAATCCTTAAAAACACCCATTAAAACACACATTCACCGAAGGCATAAGTATAAGTGTAGACAATTGAGGCAGAAAATGACTCAAATGCAAAATGTGAGAAGAGCCGGGTGCTTTGAGTCACATTATATGTGGAGATAATGACTGTGTAAAGCTTAGCAAGCATCCAGTACTATAGATCAGCTAATATTCAATCTGGTCTGAAAACAAATCATTGTCCTTGTTTGACTTTTTCCCACAGTTTTAAGGGAGTTTTTTGGGGCTTTGTGATAAACAAGGACACCATTAACAATACACAAAGTTATGGACAGATATACTTAATCCAAGAGGGAAATTTTTCATTTTAGAATAAACACTGACCCATTTGTGTTTTGTGTTTTCCCATCGTCCCATTCCTATTTCTGTCGAATTTGTTATTCTGTCTTTTCTCCTCTGATTTTAAATATTAATACGCCTAGATATTGGAGACGCCTTATAGCATGCAACACCTCAAAAAGCTGCATTTATACACGGGGAAACTGCTGCTATTGAAAGAACAAAGTTGGACTCTTGAAATCAAAAGCCAACATCGAGTTCAGGATACATCTTGCTGCTTTTAAAAGCCTCTGCCAGTGATGGCAGCAGCTGCTTATCATAAATCACTTCTGTCCTCTGTACCAGTCCATTCCCCCACAAGGATAAAATATAGGTGGTCTGAAGCAAATTATAGAGCAGTTGTGATTTCAGGACAGGCTGCAAATGAGACAAAAAAATACAAAAAGTAGATGGCAGCTAAGCACCAGAGTGAAGAGAAAGGCATTATTAAGAGAAGCGTACGTGTGAGAAGACAGATGGGAGAGAACAAGAGGTGGAGTCAAATGAAGTGGAGGTTTATGGACAAGCAGCCGGTGACAAAAGATGGTGATATATATTTGAAGCCCTAAAAGAACAGTAAGTCCCTGCTGCGACCTAATCCCATTTTAATTAGGAGGAATGACTTGCACCTTAAGGATCACCCATGTTTGCTTTAAATAATGTTCTGTGACAGGATGGAAAGCTTCAGTGAGCATCATCTGCTTATTGTAAATCAGCAGCTGGTCGTCCAAAGAGAGACACGACTTCATACTGCAGCAGTTTATGTTCAAGTCTCAGAAACTAGTTTTAAAGTGAATCCCCCGATGGGATTGACTCAGCAAAGAGTCGACAAACAGTATTAGTCAGTTGTCGAGCCAAGCGCTTTAGAGATGACCATTCACCGCCGCTCATGGCCACACTCAGACACACACGGCTCTCCCAGCTTGCCATTGTTGATGTACGTTGGAGCCAGCGAGCCTCTCATTAGCCATTCCTCTGGAACACAACAACACATCGACATAGGCTGGATGTTTTTCTAACAGACTGCAAATAGCTCCACCAACTATTTAAGGGAAGTGTGAGCGCTCCTGAAGTCATTAGCATAAGAGCGTCCGTGCCAATCGTAACGCATGCCATCCTGTAATAATGATACATCGATTGCCCACATCGCCAAGATATCCTTTGTACCGCTGCCTAATTGTTGATATCTTGATCGCGTCCATACACTGCATGCATTAAAGTATCCTGTCTTCTAAAGGAGAGGCCAGATGGTAAGAGCTTAGACATCCTGGGGCCTCGAGGACCGAAGAGAAGAACGGTTCTCCTGGGATGAACTTCCACTTTATTGCCTCCTGCCACGAGCGCCTCGTAGACTTTATTAGTCCGACGCTAAGCATCGCTCTCAGAAGACATTGCGCATGCACGTGTGAGCTAACATGACCTTATCAACCGCTGTGTTGTCACACTCGTTCACTCACTACAATGCAAAAAGGGCACGGGCCTTTGACAGTAGAAAGCGGATTAGTCTGTAAACCAAAGATTCTTAGTGAGTTTAATGGAATAGCGATGAGTGGATGGGAGATTTAAATAAATTAACCTTCAGTGAATTCCCCAAGGCTTGGAGGAATGACAGAGGGGGTCTGAGGAGGAATTTTTTTCCCCTTGTCTCTGATGATATGAATAGTCATGGCATGATTATAGTGTTGTGTTTGAAGCACAACAGAAGTGAACACTGACTATATTGACAAATTCAAATGTTCCTTGGAGCGGAAAACAAATTAATTGCCCTCCCTTCACATTAATAATAACCCTTTGCATTTTATATTTTGCCCTTTTCACATGTCGCAGTCAGTGTTCCAGCTCCATATGCCAATGTATTGGTAGTTTATATCGCATGCAGAGTAGGGGCAAATTCGTAAATGCACAATGAGATGTTCCAATGCTAGCATTGTTTCAAAATGTCATCACAACATCAGGGAATAGATTAACCTTTACCAAGCTCCCAACTGTAAGAGCATAAATTCTTTCTGCATACTTATCATGATATTAACCCTGATTGGTGCCTTTGACATTTACTTAAAGATGCAAAAAGGCTGAATATTCTGGATATTCTCACCTCTGTATTGATTGGGATGCAGTAACTCACTGTAACAGTAGACAACTTGGGATGCTTTTTGTATTTTGAAACTGCCATTTATTTCTGAGTTAAAAGTGTTTCCTTCTCTTTGCCACTTCATTACTTCCCAGGACCGTCTCGACAGCCTTGTCTAATTTGGGAAATGTCAGGTAAAACATTTTTCTGGAGTAATTGAGCTTGAAATTTGAGCAGTCTTTGAAAGTGAGAATCCTTGTGATGATTATTATTTTTGTAGCAGTATTGTTGAAGAATATTCATCACAGCAGTTTTTTTTGCTCTTGATTTCCCTGTGATTCCTTTACTTTGAATTCTGACAGCATCTGCTACATCCCCAAACTATGACATTTTTTTTAAGCTACGACCAGCAGTTCTACAGGTTGGTCGGGTCGGTCCACAAATATTTCCCAACCCTTTGGTGGCCACACTTTTTGCCCTAGGAGGCTGAAATTTGGTGTGTAGGTCAAGTGTGTGGGTGTGAAGGTGTGTGTTTGTGTTCAAGCCAATTGGCCAAAAGGGGGTGTGGCGGTGAGAGTGGCATATAAACAAAAAGGCGCATAACTTCTAAACTGATTCACATACCGTGGCCATAAACTCATGAACCATTTGTCGTAGACTCCTGTGGGAGGCATCGTTGGTCTCAGCGGTTCCTGTTTCATTAGTGTGTGTACACTAAAGTCACATCCCCTTTGCATCTATCATGAACCACTTCTTGTTATTTTTATATTTATTACATAATAATTACAGTTAGAATGTGGAGTTTAACTGGATGCCAGAGGAAAAACTATGTCCAGAGATGCTAATATCTACATTATGCACATGTCACGTTCATAAAAGACTGAGCAACATAAACCCCAAAAAGCTCTGCATAATAAACAGTGAGAAATTTGAGTAATAAATATTGTCCATTCCAATTTTCTCAGTGTTTAATTTTGTCTTGGGGCTATTTGACAGCAGATGAATGAACACCCACAATTAGGGCTGTCCTTGACCAAAGAAATTCTTAGTTGATTAACAGTCATACAATTTCATCGTCTAATCGATTCGTTGATTTAATCGACGGATCTGTAAAACATCCATAAAGAATCACACAAAAGGACCACTTTAAATCTTGTGTTTACCAGAGATGTGCTCATAAGTTTCTTGGAAATAAGTCATTCAGTATGAAAAAAAGCATAAAGAAATCTGAGTTGACTAGTCGACTGCGAGGGGGCAGCCCTACTCACATCCGACTAGTGTCTGTAGATCAGGAGTTGAGCTGAAGTGTGTGTACAGTACGTCCATTATATAGTGGAGAAATTGTCTACCTTGTTGAAGTTTAGTGGTGTCTGTGATGTCCTCTCCCACTGTCTTGTTTACAACCGAGGTGACACCCAGCAGAGATCTTCAGCCTTTCAGCTTTTGACTGGTCTCCATGGAAACGATCAAAGTTAACAACTGCATCTTGCACCACCTCCCCTGGGCAGGGGGTCACCATGGGTAACCGTGTCACTGTGGCAACGATATTAGCCATAATCAATTAGGGTTGCTTCACGAAATGTCTGTGGCCAAATATATTATTGTCTGATAAGAAACTTGGAACCCTGGATCAGAGTAGGGTCAGAAACAAAGACATACATTTTCTTAGTTGAAATGAGCAAAGCTTTCTGGATAGAGCACCTGTCCTGTAACTGGCCCTGTGTGACCACCACTTGTATGAGCTGCCTGTTGTTTTAACTCTTCTTTGTCTTTTGCTATAAATACTCAGGAAGTGAAAAGCTTGGCTAATAGCCTCATGAGAATACCGCAGCTGTTTGGCGTGCCTCGCCATCCACTGCTAAGCCACATCAGTCAGACACCCTGTTTATACACCTGCTAAGGGCACTCATAACTTAAATCAGCTACCTTTTTTTAGGAGGCTATAAGCTCGTGCTCCATGTTCTGTTGTCCTGATGGACACTCCAGGCTATGAATAGAGTGATATCTCATTTTATTGCAGGACCTAATGGAGGTCTTATGACTTCCATCAGTAACCTTTCAGGTGACTAAAAGCTAATTTGGGATCCTGTTCGTAAACCTGCCAGCTGCCACCCAACATGACCCAGAGTTACAGCCTGTCACTGTCACATTACATCGCACCATAGCAGTCAGCTTTCCAGTAATCGCGACGATTTTGAATGTTATCAGAATGGGACTTGTGACCTGCATGTCTATTGCATTGGTGATGGACAATGTGACCTCTCTTAATTCCTTTTTAATCCGTTACTAGAAGACTTTCCACCGCAACCACATGTCGTCCACACGGTCAGCCTTCTGACCTAAACGTTAACATGGGCTTTATTTAGATGGACTGTTATTGGAATTAGTGCTTCAACAATTTGTTGATCGATACCAAAAAAGCAGTGATGTAACAATCACTGCTTCCAGCCTCTCAGATATGAGGATATGCTGTTTTATATAATTGAAAGTTGGATATCTTTCGGACTCTCGGTTGGACAAAACAAGCTATTTGAAGAAGTCACTTTGGAGTTTGACAAATTGGGATGGCCATTACTTGGACAGCACTATGTGTACTGACAAATTTGGGCAGAAAGAGAGCTGTACACCAATTACAGATTATTTCAACAAGAGTGTTTTATTTGATTATATCCTCACAAAGAAGGCTGGACAGTGTTACCATTCAGATGAAATTCATTTTCTATCCCCAGAAGATTGTCTGCCTACATTTACGCCGTTGGTCAATTCTCTGTACTAATCAGTGAAGTCTGTTGTTGGTCTGAAGTTTGGAGAGAAAGGAGCTGTATTTCATAGGAAATAAATAATCAAAGAATAAAAAACTAGCAACTCTTGGCTTCATGTTTGTAATGGGACAATGGCTCTGGGAATTTCTCCTCCCGGTTCCTTTCTGCGGTGCTGAATCTGAGTAAATCATGAATAAATGTTTTCCTTTTCATAGCATTAATCCAGTCAGGTAGATCCAACTGTGAGCTCATGGCCTCGTAAAACTACAGTTGTATTTGTGAAGGCATCCTCCCGTGTGTCTCTTTGTGTTTATATTAGTGTGTGTTGTGTCTTTTGACCACAAGTAGAGCAATTAAACATGCTTTAATTGCTCTACTTACCCTGTCTAACAACTTCCTTTGGCTGCAAGACTCAGTGATTAGCCTATTTCTCATTGATTTTTTTTAAAGCAGACATTTTTCAAGACGGAGGGGAAGATGCATAGCTTGGAGAACATTCTGTCCTGGTTCCCAACCTGGGGGTCGGAAAAACTTCACGGTGGATCGTGGGGCCTTCTTGATTTTAAGGGGTGTAAGACAACTCTTTAAAAAAAATACACAGTTGGCCTATATTTCAGGATGTCATTCATTTCTGTGAAGAAAACTAAATGAAATGTCACGGTAAAGACCTGAACACAAACTATAGTGACAGATTCTTCCCTCACTCGTCCTGCATTAGAAAAGTACGCAGTTAAAACAAACAAAGTGCTTATAGAACAATGGCCAAGTGTCAGGGAGAAGAAAACACTGAATTTGTCAATAAGCCTATTAATTATGTATGATTGTAAAAAAAAATAATACATAATACAGACAGAGAATTGTATTAAAAGCCCCTAAAAGCCCCTGCTCAAAATTCTTCCAAATTGCTCATTTTACACAGAATTCCTGCAGTTATTGCGTTCCTTATTTAGGTTAGTTGTAGTAGTTTATCAGTTGTTCTATACTGTTATTGTTATGCATTGAATATAATATGAAATATCAATGAAATATGCCACTTAGTCGGGGGTCATCAGTTTACTCAATGATAGAAAAGGGGTCGCTTAAGGAAAACGGTTGGGAACTACTCAACAATACTACTTCCCTGTGAGGTTTTTGGTGTTTAGCATTAAAACATCGATCCTGTACTCCCTCTCCAGATTATGTCCTGATAGGTGAATGTGCTCGGCCACTTTGCTTGTTTGAAGATACAAATCAGTGGAGCTGAAAGGCAGTTTGTTGTGGTTTAGTAATGAAGTGGAATAGTCAGAGAAGGAAATTTACCTCTGAGGTTGGGGATATGTTAATGTTGTGTGCCACCATCTGGCCCTTTGCCTTGTTCAGATGAATGAACGTGCAGTCGTCTACATGGCCTCTATACAGTATGTGTCTATCTTAGATTAATAGTCCACTTCTTAGGCCACCCTCCCCCCCCCTCTTAAGCACTTACCTGCAACGTTGTGCTGATGCACATTTCCTAATGCTCTGCATTATTCATACTGCACTTTTGGGTTTATTAGCTGATCAGAGTTAGATTAAGGGCTATAGGAGAATTATACAAACGTGCTACAGAGAGAATCATTGCAGCAAAGCACAGCGGTGGGTAAAGCTGTGATCTGTTATAATAATAATAATAATAATAATAATATCTTTATTTATATAGCACTTATAAAAATAAAGTTACAAAGTGCTTCACGGAAAGACAATTAAAAAAACCACAGCAATAACAAAATAAACATGCTAAAAGAACAACATACAGAATAGAAAGTCAAGCCAGGTGAAATGAGGGAAGGCAGCCTGATGAAAGTAGGTTTTGAGCTTAGATTTAAAAGAAGCCACTGACTCAGCCGGCCTTATTTCCTCGGGCAGAACAGATCTGATCAGATGGACAGAAAGATCACAGGTTTGATCCCCTCAGCTGCCAGTGTGCTTTGAAGTCATTGTTAAAAAAGAAATGATGAAGTCATTATGTAATGGCTCTCATATTTCATGATTCTGTGTTGCAGCAAACCTCCATGTCCTGTAATTGGTGTATCATTTCCCAGACTGCTTACATATTTCAGATGTCCACTGCAGTAACGTGATTTATATAGAACACATTTTTGGTAGGTTACACAAACCCAAATTATTGGTTTTCTTCAAAACTGCAAAATAATCTTTTTATAGCACGCAGCACAGTCAACATAACATCCTCGGGCTGTAACTAACGATTGATTTCATATCAATAATCTGCTGGTAATTTCATTGATTAATCATTTGGTCAATGTCTGACATCCTCAAATTATTGATTTTGTCCAAAACCCAAAGGTATTCACTGTGCTATCAGAAAAGACAAAGGAAAAACAACAAATAATTACATTTAAGAAGTTGAAACCAGTACATTTTGGCATTTTTGCTTTAAAAAATTAAACGATCTATCAAACTTATTACAATTGTTGCCTTTTAATCTTCTGTCGGTCACCCAAACAATGAATCAACTGATAATTTCAACTATCTAATGCTTGATTTATGCTTGTCGCAATCGCGAGTGTCCGCAACGCCAAAGTGACGTCACACCATCAGATATACGGCACTTTGCAGGGGTTCTGTGCGGCAGGTTTTCGCCTGCCCACGTGCATCAAACTTTTTCTAATTTAGCGGACACGGATGGGCGGTGAAAATGGAGAACTTTAAGGAGCTTTGCTGCGAGGAGAAATCTGCACCAAGTATGAGGGATTCAAACGCTTCCTTGTCACCATTCCACGTCAGCTCATCCGTGCGGCTGTCATTGCGGAAAGTATAACTGAAGCTTAAGATTCACAAATATTAATTAAGGTTGTTAAAGGTTTGACAGCATTTGTTTTACATCAGATAGTTCGTATTGTGTCTTAGTTATTATATTATGAGGACATCATATTCAGCACACATTTCTCCATGTAGAGGTGTAGATGCAGGAGTTGGGCTTCACATCCAAGGCAGTTAAATGGTGTTTTAATGACCCACTGAGTTTCATTGCATATTCTAATGGTCCTGTTTTCTCCTGGCCCACTATACCATTAATGGGGCGTGTTGTTAATGCATCCTTGATGTGAGATCAGGTCACTTTCATTTCTTGTATCCCATCTTGAGACCACGGAGCATAAAGTTTGTCTCTTAGTTCAGCATTTTCATTTCCTTCATTTACTCTGCAGCCCCTTCTTTTCCAACGCCTCCTCCACCTGTCTCCACCCAGCCTCCTGGTATTTATTTTCCTCCTCCTCTGGGGAGTGATAGTCACTGACATCACTCCTCCCTCTGGCCAGATGTTGATACTTAAACACGCCATCCATCAGCCTAAAGACAGAGGAGTAGCACGGCAGACAGCGGCGATGACCCAGCAAAGATGTCCTTAATATACAGTACAGACTCAAACAGAAAGAGACTCCGGTTCCCACCCTTTGTTTTACATCAACATATGTTTCTGCTGTGGGCCGCATCCGTCCGATTACTGGTTCTGAACACTGACAAACAAAGCTCAAACCCAAAGATAAAACGACGATGTACAGCCAAAAGCTGTTTCATTGAGGCTGAATCTGCAGAATGCTTTTCTTTACTTTCGCCTCAGAGCTTTATACTGCAGTAACGCTATCACTAGAGAGCAAGATAAGGTGGCAAAATTCACATAAAATGTACTGGATGCAGTCAGTCATGTAGCTCTGCATCACTTTTAAATCACACATTTGGGTGCAACAAATTTCCTTCCTCCTGATTCATCCTTTTTTACCACATTTTAGATGTACGATTCTCTTATAAGTCCATTGAGGAGACAGAGTTGGGAAATATTTGGACAAACTCAGCCGGCGCTATGAGCAAAAGTAACTTTTTGCCTTGAACTTGAAGTGGAATGACACGGCTGAAGCTGAGTGGTGTTTCCCTGTCAACTGTTCAGTACTGTTTCCCTCTCTTCATGGTTCCTCTTGGCCTTTCTTCATGGCAGCTACCATACCATCGACTGGAAGGCTGTCTCTTGTAAACTGTTGCTGTTTATTGGTGACAGACTTAACATTGGCAGAGTAATGGATTTATATCGCTCTCTACCACACTATTGGCGTTCATCGTTGAAGAAGTGTGACAGATGGGTGCTGAGTAGAGATCGACGTAAGGTCTGTGTGAGAGTGCAGACAGAAGATCTATTTAGACTGACTCTGCAGCAAATACACAGTCCCCTCTGTCTCAATCTAACTGTGTCTGATAGAAACAGGAGAAGTGAGTTTGTACCAGCATCAGTATTTGAATTAGAGCACCATAATATTTTAGTAAGATTTAGTCACAGATTAGACTGAAATATTGGAGAAATATCATGTGGTACTCAGTGGACATTGAGGAAGTGCCTTAAACTTGCATTCTTTCTAATAGTCAGCAGGGGGCGACTCCTCTGGTTGCAAAAAGAAGTCTGATTGTATAGAAGTCTATGAGAAAATGAGCCTACTTCTCACTTGATTTATTACCTCAGTAAACATTGTAAACATGAGTTTATGGTCTCAAACGCTAGTTTCAAGTCTTCTTCAATACAGCATGATGTTCATTTAGAAAATTATGGTTCCATTTAGAGTCAAATAGACCATAAAGCAGGGGATGCTTTAGGGCGGGGCTACCTTGTGAGTGACCGGTCGCTACCACGGCGTTGTCGATGTTTTCGTCAGATCTTTAACCCTTTCACAGTGTGTTTTCAGTTCATGAAAGTTAATTATAACATTTTGGTTGCCTAAAAATGTCAGTGTTCAGTTGTACTTAGCTCCACCCTCTGGTGTCTTCTTTATCTCCTTTTTCTTTTTCTTTCTTTGTCTGATGGTCTGTGTTTGTCAAGCTGCTGATCAATCTTTGCTATTGACGATTGAAATAACGAAAATAAAAGACACAGTTGACACGGAAATCTAATATAATCTCATTAATTGGCTAATCACTAATAATGATAATAATAATAATAATAAACTTTATTTATGTAGCACCTTACATACAGGGGGTGTAGTTCAGAGTGCTTTACAACAAAAGAAGAAAGAAGAAAATAGAAACGGGTATAACAAGTGCAAATACTGTGCGATAAAACCAAATAATCAAATAAAAAACAAAAAAGACGCAGCAAATAGCAAGGACAGGTATGCTAAGAACAATATAATCTGTAAAAGATAGATATAAAACAAAGGAGTGCATAAGAACAATAAAACACCAGTTAGTTAAAGGTAATGCTAAATAAATACATTACATTTGTCTTACATGGAACAATAAATGCACTAAAACACACCTTTTAATGAAAGTATTCTTCCAGAATGTAATGTAAGAGTCTTCATTTTTTGTGAAAGTAGATTTTATAAAAACAAAGACAGCAGTTAAAATCCTTAGTAATGATGTTGTTGACGTTTATAGCTCCGTCTGAGTGTGATACTAACCGTTGAGGGTCCTCTGGACCTCTGATAGAGCCACATTAATGCGGGGCTTCTGATCTGTTGTGCAATAGAGATAAAAAACAAATCTGTGCACAAAGAAGTGTCATGAATTTTTCATGACTGTAGACCGAGACTCCCCAGGACCCTGCTCTGAATTATAAACAAATACACAACTCTTAAATAGTGGGAAATAACCGATGCATCACGCAGATAACAGAAGTTAAGTTGTTTATCATTTATTAGGACTCGGGAGCAATCTCAACTTGTTTTTGTTTTCATTACTTATGGATGTAAGCGCTCTTATTGTTTATTATATTCATATGACTGTTGATTTTTGTTATTGTAAGATAACAGTGAGCGGAATCAAAATGCTAAAGAAAACCTCTCCTCCCTCCACTGAACCGTCTGATACATTGGCCTCATTATACTGTATAGCAGTACAGTTGAGCAACTACGTTTACATCCATGTTCAAATGAGATGTTGTTTATGTGGAAGTACTGTTTTGGTATGGAATATTAGATTCTTTACAGCATTCTTTCAGATAAACATGCTTAGTGGTCTTTGCACCATATTTGTTATATAAACTAAGTTTGTTCGTTTTTGGCCCTTTTTTAAAGTTGACTTTGATTAGAAGAGAAGGAAACGGTGCATGTGTCGGTGTGTCTGTGCATGTACAAAACATTGATTCAGGAGTCATCCAACTAGAGCACCATTGTGTTTCGTCTGTGTCTGGGATTAGGACAGAAATATTATGGTACAGAAAATAAAATCCTTTTGCAGAGTCAAAACTTCACTTTATTAAATTGATTTTAATATCTACAAGTTCCTGGCATCTACTCTCTCCAAAGCCAGACGTTTACTTGTACGAAGGCTGCGACAAGTGATTATCTTCTTTATGGATTAATCTCCCAATTATTTGATGAATCAATTCGTTGTTTGGGCTTTAAAAACATCAGAAAATGAAAAATACCCACAGTCATTTCCGACAGCCCATGATGACGACGACACCAAATTTGCTTGTTTTGTTAGACAACAGTCCGAAACCCAAAGATTTTGAGTCACCTATTATCTAAGACGAGGACATTTGAACCAATTCTCACATTTGAGAAGCTTTAACCATTCAATTTTCTGCATTTTTTTCTGAAGAAATGACTTGTTTGTTTCTTTGTTTACACATATAAAAAATTAAAAAGACACAATATTGTACTTAAAGGTACAGTGTATAGGATTTGGTGACATCTAGTGGTGTGGTTGCAGATTGCAACCAGCTGAGTACCCCTCCGCTCATTCCTGTCTTTCCAAGACTGCGGTAACGTGAGTCGCCGAGTGCACAACAGTGGTAACGCCGTTCGCCTTGCTCAGAGGCCATCCTTACCATAATAACACTACTTTTAGGAGCAACGGAAATCAGACGGCAGCTGTGGTTTTGCACTCTGCGGCTTACATTACCGCAGTTTCACAAGTGTGTCGGAGAACTACGGTGGCCTTCATGTAATGCAAAAGCATGAAAGGCTCTCTCTAGAGACAGTGTTTGGTATGTTATTATATTCCATTTCTGCTCAAAGATCCACCAAATTGTCAATCGATTATCAAATTGGTCTATAATATCTTTTCCTTAAGTTTGTGTCAATTGAGTAATTAATTAATCGACAAATTGTTTAAGCTCTGCTTTGTTCACATATCATTCCTTATAGATAGATTTTAACTGAGAAAACATCATCCAACCTCATATCACATGACCTTCAGCAAATGTATGTTTTGTAGACTTTCATATAAGAATTTTAATTAAAGAATTCCTGTATTGAATTTGATTGTATTGAATCCTGAATCCACCGGTTCCACCGTCATTAGCGCCGTTGAAATAAAAAGTGTTTTGTGAGGTCTGCAGCGCGATGTGTGTCTGAATGAAGCCCACAGGGTTTGGACATGAAAAGCACAGCATGTCACTTTCTCTTTTTCATGTTTCACAGTGTTTCCCCCCTTTGGTCAGGAGCCATCTCTTCATTTAGTATAATGTGGCTCTCTGTGCTGCTGTCTGTGTCTTCCAGGACTCAACGCTCTGCCCTTTGATCCAGCAAGCAACAACGACCCTCTCCAGTTCACCAGCTCCAGTGGGCCACTGGTGACAGAGTGTCCTCCTCTGGAAAACACTGCCGAGAATACCAAGAAGAGGAAGAGAGCCAGCCTGCCTCCAGGTACTGACAACAACCACCTCACTACTACTGCACCACTGTCACTGCTGCAGGATTACTCTGTGGTGTCAAATCCTCGACGTTTTGCCCTCAGCCATGTCAAATTTTAAATGCAAGTGCCCACAACGCCCAACAGAGAATTCCTCCCTTCATTCAGGAACACTTTGATACAACAGCTAGATTCTTTACCTCAAGATTTCATCTTCCTCCTTCTATCAAATATCTGCGATGGGAATTGTTGCATAATCCCATCATTTGGTGGCGGTATTGAGGAAAAAAAACGTGGCTTAGCTCAGTCTTTGTTGTTTTCGATTAGCTTGCCATGTCCTGAGGCTCTGGTTGTCTGGCCTGTTTGGAGGTCAGGCAGCTGCGGCAGGAAACTGCTCCTCTGAGATTGTGTGCCTGACTGTCTGTTACCGTGCCAACACTACCAGCCAATCAAAACCGCACACACGCCTTCAGCTCTCTCACACACACACACTTACCTGTCACACAAACAGGAATGCGCTGAGAGGAGCGTGTCCGTGTGTCTAAGTGTGTTACAAAGTGTGCCGTGATGAAACAGTAAATTGAGTCGGTGGCTGGTAATGTGTCAAATTAAAGAAGGACTTTCTAATTAAAGAATTAAAGAAGTACTGACTAATTAATTGCTTTGTAAGTAATAGAAAGAAGAGAGGGCCCTTAAGACAGAGAGGTGTTGTTGCATGTTCTCTGCTTTCTTGGCGGTGCTAATTGGACGGGATTAATACTCCACATTAACACCGCTTTAATCAACAATTCATCTTTCCTTCACATTTTCACATGGCCGAGTTCACGTCTTGATAAGAGTTTCATTTCAATTCACTGACCATGTCAAACTATAATTGGATAATGTATCGTGTAGGATTGTCAAACAAATAACCAATGCCTGTCCAAATGATGGATTTCTATAAATGTTGCAAGTGAGATATTACATGTAACATGAAGACCAGGTGTGAATTAAACAGTTTTACACTTTAGATGAAGTAAAAAGGATTAGTAGTTTTATTGTAGTCGTAAGCCTCAGTTAATGTTTCAAAACTGCAGCGTTAAAAGTTTTCAGCCAGCTTATGATACAACTCAGATTCACTCAAACCTTGGGAAATGATCCAGACCACGTAATTCAGCTTTTCAATCAGTAAGTCGACTGTGATACAAAACCCTACAACATAGAGTAATGTACAGTATGTAGGTATGGGACCGATCCGATCCAATATACTGTAGGTATCGGGCTCCGATATGACGTCATGCACGTAACGGATATCAGACTGAGGTTACTGATCCATATATCTCTATGTAATCATGATGGAGAATGTCCCTCCGGCAGTGTTAGCAACGCTAGCATATTTAGCATGGAGGTCGAATGGCTGATTCAAGCCCAGAACAGGAGATAAACATGATAAACAACACATTAGGAAAGTGTTGTATTGCAATTTAAAGGTCCTCCTATATGATATCCAGAGCATTAATATAGCAGCAAACAACTATTTGCTATGTAAAGACATAACGGAGTAATGTCCACCTGAGCAGAGAATGAAGTCACTCTCTGTGTGTGTGTTGTAATCCGAGCTTCTCCGTGCTTTGTTGATATCGCCGGGCCGGCTTTTCACCGTAGTTTTCACTGTTTGCGCTGTTAGCTACGAGCCGTCGCCGTGCAGAGGCAGTAGAAATGCTCCCAGTCTCACATTCAGCACCTTTAAATATGACCTGTGTGTTCTCACGTGTCAGATTTCCCACTACAGCTCTGTGCTCACAATATCGTTACTGTTATAGTACAACTGTGCAGGTTTTTCTCTGCCATTGATGATGATAATATTTAACATGCTCTTCCAGTGTCATACTGTCACAGTATTCAAAGCTCAGAAAAAGCGTCGACAGCAACAGTAGTCACAGTGAATTAGAGTTATGTTTGTGTGTCTGTGTACTCTGATAAAAGCCCATCAGAAAGTCTAAAGATAAAAGCGTTCCCCGTCTCGGTCATTCCGAGTTATTTATAGCAGACGTAGTGACGAGGAGAACTCTCTGCCCCGATAATATTAAATAATGCAGGAAGTTGAAATGAAATGTAATGGTGCTATTTAGATTGTTTTATATGTTTGTAAATGCTGCCGTGATGAGATGTCGTATCAAACCTTAATAAATGTTTGCCGTTTTCTCTCACACCACCTGTTTGCAGTGTGAAATCATATCGTTGTGAAGTGAGGGAATGGTTAGGTATTGGTATTAGCTTGAGAAAAAAAACAAAAAAAACACATCCATGCAGCCTAAAACCACATCAGTGGTCAAAGAAATGACCACAATGAATGAAGGTTAGACGTATATCAGTTCAGCTTCATTGTCCCACTGGGGGAAATTAGGTTTGCAGCCACGATAAGCCACGCAGTCCACATAAAAACAAAACATAACAATACAAATCAGACAATACTAGATCTCATTAATAAGAACTTCCCACCAGTAACAGATGACAGTTTATGATAAGTGACTCTCCAGTAAAATGTTCATTTGATAGAGTTCAACAGATCAGTGGCTACTGCAACAATAGATGCCTTAAATCTCTATATATCTTTATCTTGCTGATTATGATCGTGATCACTGTGCAACTTAGCATTTCCTCTTCCTGCTGTGACCCGTGTGTCTGCTGTTAGTCAGTACATTAACATGTGCACAGGTTACTCTGAGAAATAAGATTACGAAGGAAATTAGACGGCGTGTTTACATCCACGATATTAAACCGGTAACTGTCAGACTGCGAATATATGCAGGAGGTCAGTAATGAGACTTCTGCTGTCCCCCAACCTTAATTTGGAAATTTTGCTTTCTCTCTTTAGTTGTAATAGTGGTTCAATTCACTGCTTCCTGTTGTTTGAGTTTTTCCTTGCAGTGTAAATGAGTCTGAATTTTACAAATAGTTAAATGGTAGGGCTTAGGTAGGGCTGCCCCCTCCTAGTTGATTAGTCAACTAATCAGTCATTTCGATCTTAGTCGACCAAGGTTCCTTTAGTCGATTGGTTGTTTTTTATGCTTTTATCATGTTGAATGTCTTATTTCTAAGAAACGTATCAGCACATCTCTGGTAAACACAAGATTTAAAGTGTTGCTTTTGTGTGATTCTTTGTGGAGAAACTCAGTTTGACAGATCTGTCATTCAATCATCAGAATCATATGAGTTTTAGTTGACTAAGATCTCTGTTGCTTGCTACACTGTAGCTTGAATCCAGTGTCTTGAACAGCTGGAGCTTTGGATTCACAGACAGTCTCTCCAGTCTCGGTCCGGTCCTCCAGCTCTCTGATGGAGCGCCGACTCATTAGCATCCATGTTGATTGAGTCTCGTTAAAAGGACCCCTAATGGATAGATTTTTCTCATTACAATTGCCATTACACTTGATAATCCATCATGCATTGTGTGCAAAGCAACCACAGCAACACACATACACTTTCCTTAAACATTACACAGCTGCATTTTATTTCAATAATTGGTTAAGAAGGCAACAAGCAATCTGCCTGTTTGATGTGGCCCATGAGGAATCTGAGTCATTCCAGACTTAATGCCACCCTGCTGATAGATTATTTACTAATGATCTTCAAACCTCCACACCACGACCAAACAACAAGCAGCCCGGTGCATAATTAAGAGGCCCTCACCTCCTGTAAACAGTTACAGGAAACGTTTGAAGTCGATTTGATATTCTGCTCACTCTGCCACAAAATACAGTCCACTCACTTCAGACTCACTGTGACTAACTCGATATTTTTTTATTTAGTTTGAGTATGAAACAGCTCCAGAGAAATTAATTTCATTGGAACTCATGCCCACTTGGTAGGAAACTTCCAGTATTTTGTGACTGTTTTACTAAGGCATGTTGTGCTCCTCTGTCTTGGACCCATTTAAATAGAAGCACTGAATAGTTTATACCGTGTTGTCTTTATCAAACACTACCTTTTTTATGTAAAGTTGGAGACGATGCACTTGGCCACTGTCCTCGCTCTTTATCTTTTTAGTTTTCTGTGTTTATGTGCACCCACTGTATGCATGTGTCTTTTAACAATCCATAATAAGTGGTGCCTTGGGGCAGCAGGCACACTGCAAGGATCTTCCTTACTCTGTTATTTTTTTTTTTTATCAGTTTAACAGCACAGCCAGAGATGGCCATTTCGCCTCCAGTCCTGCTGTGTTTAAGCTGCAGGTGGCGAAGAGAATGGGATTTTGAAATGCTGCTCATTTTTTTTTTTGCGAAGCAGGATTTCCCCTCTTACAATGAATATGAATGTCAGTTTTTAGTAGCACCCGCACAGGCTGGATTTCATTATCTCGTGCCCGTTATGTTAATGTAATAATAATAATAACCTTCATTTGTGAAGCAGTTCACAACAAAGTTAAGTGTGATTTTCAAGGCGAAATAGAGACAGAGCAGGATTAAAAGGCATCATGAAGGGCGCCTGGGTTAGCTCAGTTGGTAGAGCGGGCGTCCATGTATTAAGGCTTGGTCCTGACCGCGGCGGCCCGGGTTCGAATCCGGCCTGTGGCCCTTTCCGCATCCACTCTCTCTCTCCCCCCTTTCAAGACTCTATCCACTGTCCTCAATAAAAATGGAAAATGCCCCCAAAAAAATAACTTTAAAAAAAAAAAAAAAAAAAAAAGGCATCATGAAGAGAACAACTGTAATGTCAAAAAAGAAATACAATCTGGAAAAACTGGATTTTTCTTGTAAACAAACAAGTTATTCAGAGATGTACGTTAACCTTTTTTTGCCCTGGTGCTACAGAGGTTGAATGTTCTGTAGCACATGCCATAAAATTATAGCACGAGTATAAAAGTATCAAGTAAGTCCACTGTAGTTTGAAACTATTCAAATTCTCTCTACTGAAAAACAGACATTGTTTTAAATATAGGCTTATGAATTTTATTATTATTTATGCATATAACATGGATGTGGTAAGTAAGGGTGCTGAGGGGGCTGCAGCACCTCCTAAATAAAATATATAAACAGATAAAATAAAGTTTGAACTTAATATTAAAACTATAGTGTTTCCATTTCTTACTGGCTATATGTGTACTACACAAGTATTTGTGGTGGGAAAGAGGATTTGGTTAGTTTTGTATCCGTTATCATATTTATTAGTCCATTATTAGATTCCTTCTGATCGCACTTACTGTAATTTCATTCATTGCACAGACCAATTTTGTCGCACTGTACAGCCCTGTTATATATACATGTGTGTTATGCACAAAACCGCATTGTGTGTCCTCGAGAGCTAACACATTTTTTGATTGCATAATTGCATTTCTTTCGTCATAAAACATTTGCAAAGTTGTTGTTTTTTTAAGCATTTTAAAAACAATATTGTTTACATGTTTTCTTGCTAGCACTCATCTTCTCCCCTGCCTTTGTTGGCGCATCGCTGCATATTTTGCTGTTTTACTGCCACCTGTTGGTCAGTAGAATATTGTGAAACCATTGGCAGAAGAAGCAACGCTTATTTATTTATTAATTTATTTATTTATTCATATTCATTGTGCTTTAGTAGTTTTAGTGATCAGTGGAGCCTTGAGTATTTTTATCATGTTTGTCTATTGTCTGTGTTTTTAAAATGGATAACTCGTCTTTTTACTGCAAACTAAATCTACCTTTGGGTACAAATACAGTAACCTGAACCTGGCAGGACTTTGCATCCCATCTTCCACGTGTGCGCCCTTGTGTGCAAGCACAAGATGAACAAAACAGGGACCCACTCATAGAAAAACAGCTCTATTGTGCTACTGGAGGTCAAAAACTCTACAGAGAACCTTTAATGCTGGTTTAGGTTTTGCAGGCCTGAGACTGAGGGGCTCCACAGCTGTAGATAGCAACGGTCCTGTCAACGTTGGTAATGAGGTGTGTTTTCACTTACTGCACACAGGACTGTGCCTGCAGCACTCCTTAACCATCATCCTACATATTTTTGCAGTTTACTTCGGGTCAATACGAGAACAAACGTTAACCCAAAACAGCCCTACATATGTGACATGAGGACATGCATATCTGTTAAAGAGAGTTCATTCTTGGAGACTGTGCTGATCAACAAGCTTTCAACAAACATTTTCTACAGTTTACCATATAGACTGCTTCCACTGGAAACGGCCTGAGTCTGTGCAGCAGCAAATATGTATAAATGTATTTATATGAAATGGCTCTCAAGGAGAATGTTTGGCCTTTGGCTGAATGGGTTTCAAGTACCCCTTGTAACAAGGTTGTTTGACTGGAAAAAAAAATATTGAGTAGTGGTCAGAACTGAAGCATATTTTCAAACCTCAGGCCATGTGTATGGATTCGTCGAAAGCACTTCCAATGCCAGGATTAAAGAAACCCCCCCACTCGTGTTTTTCTGTGCATAAAAATCAATTGATTAAATTTGATCACAAAAGGCCGTAGTTTTGGCAAATAAAAGAATTGTGCTCTCACCGATCCAATCTGTCGTGCATTAACCTTTACTGGGAGCTAAGAGGGAGGTGTTGAATAAAATGCTATTGATTCTTAAGCAGAAAGGGTTAGGGTTAGGGTTAACCCTAATGTAATTGAGAAGGGGTAAATAAGGATACATGTTGAGTAGGAAGGGAGCGGCAATAAACATCATGACATGACATGTAGCAGCAAACGTTTATCTGGATACGTATAATTACATCCCAGCATCGTATGAATCCTTAAGACCTGTTGAATACATCTATTTCACATGTTACATTTCCTATACGATGCTTTACATCAGGGACCAAATGTCAGTTTTCTTAAGCCGTTTTGTTTTTTGTTTTAAGATGAAAAGTTAGTTTTCTCTAATGTGTAAGTGTTTATATCCTTATATATTAGCATTCATGTTTGCTGAGTGAGAGTACGAGCTTTACACTTTACATTCTGGGGAGAAACCTTTGGTCTTTTGAGTTAACAACTCAGGTACCAGATTAACTCATCAAACTGGATATAGTTAAATATTAATGTAAATCATTGCCATTGGCTCCTGTTCGCAAGGGTCTGCACATCCCGAAATGTATTATGTGTCAACTGCACGTGTGAACCAACCCTTTTTCCAACTAAATTATGTTCCCATACAACTAAACTGTATAACCAAAGTACGTTTTGAAGGAAAATGTATTTTCTGCTGGGTTACTGTTCCAGTTTTAAACAGTTTTAAACAGTTTTAAACACGTTGACGTTGTTAATTGAAACAAAACAAAACAAAACTCAACAAAACTACTTAGTTAGGTTCAGAGGACAAAAGTACTGGGTTAAGTTTAGTAAAAAAAACATTATGGTTTGGCTTAAAATGACTACGACTTTGAAACAAAACAAAAAGAAAACGCAACAAAACTAGTTACGTTCAGGCAACACAACTAATGGGTTAGGTTTAGTAAAAAATCATAATGGTTTGGCTTAAAATTACTTAAAAACAAAACGAAAATGCAACAACGAACACTGGTCTCCTGGGGAAAAGTCTGGTGTTTGCCCTCCCACTCGCCAGTAGTGGACTTTCTTGCTTGTTATACCCCGTTGTATGACCTCCCCGCTTATTATCCAATGCAAAATTTGATTCAACGTAACTTTCATCAACGGTTGCTCGATATTCTACGTCATCTGCTCTGCTCGTCATCGTTATGCTACGTCACTTGCTGCGACCGTCTGCAGACTTACAAAGCTATTTCTGATACGTAAAAGACAAACGTAATACGCGGCAAAACTCGCTTCCTTCCAAAAGTCATTGAGAAGTTTAGTTGTATGGGAACGTAATTTTTAGGAGACAGGGCTGGTGTGAACACATCCTCCAATGGGGACACCCAATGTAACAGAACTGCGTGTGCGTCCGCTGTCTCCATTTACGTCTGTTTTGAAGTCTTTAAGTCTTGAGCCTCTGTAGCCTCGACTACTGTTAGAGATCCTCACCAGCCACTGCTGGTCTGAATGTGCCCTCAGTTTTTCCACTTTACCCTTCAAAAGTGAGTAATTTAATGGAAAACCTCAAGCTCTGAAAGTCTATTTGGCTGCGTCATTTTAGCATGAAAAAAACCCCAGAAAGTTTCAGTCATAAAAATATTTCTCTTCCCCTGTAAATTGAAATCACACATGCTTTCTTCAATGACTGAGGACAAAATACTCAAAGTAGTTTCTATGTGCTTGTTAGCGCTGCACTTTAACTGGTGTGAGCCGTGAAGCAAAGCAATCCTCACCGACTTCATCGGTGGTCAGGGTTTGTATCGGAGATTCTGAATCCATTTTGTCAGTTCAAGGTCTCCAGTGGGAGCGTGTATTCCCCTCCACACTCTGGGTTTTGGTCTCCTTATGATGAATGGCTTTCAGTCTGACTGCCATATCCTGTCTGCAGCACCAAAACCCCCCGAAATAAACTGCTCCTCAGCGAACTGAATGTGGTTTGAGAAGGTTTTGCATAATAGTTTCCGATATTGCATGCACCAGTATTTCTTTTTTGTGGCTTTTTTTTTTATGAAGTAATGGATTGAGCATAAAAACGGTAATGTGATGTCATTGACCCACCACTGGCAGGCAAAGAGCTGTTGGAAGGTAAATAATGTAATGGGATACTTAAGCTGTCAGAGATGACAGTCCATGTAGATGTATGGCTGTCCCAGAGAGGTGTGTGTGTATGTGTGTGTGTGTGTGTGTGTGTCCTGATTGCTATGTGTTGGAGGTTAGTGGGGGGAGATCTACAGCTGGATGTCAGTCTTAGTGACGCTGAGGCCACACAGTGACACAGAGGATTTAGAGTGATGCTGATGGATGGGGAGACACGAGTTGACAGACGGAAGTTCAAATGAACTCATTAGCTCACAAACGGGACGTCTGCAGGCGCGTAGGGCGGTGTGAAGGTTACAAGCATTCAGCCACGCTTCTGCAGCACTGCCTGTCTGTCTAGACCGTACTATACGTTTTAACTCTGGGAGAGAATAGTGATTGAAATGCACGCCAAGCTGTGGAGCGGCCTTCCTCTCTTTATTCATCTAGGATTCCTCTGCTTCAGTCAGAACACAACAGTCCACTTGTCTGTACTGCTGCTCTGGGAGGGATGAGGACTACACATTGCCTGCGCGTCTCTATGAACAATATGTTCTTGCATACATGTAGGCATATTGAGTATTTTTGAGTATTTAGAAAACGCTTATACTTCTTTACTCGTGGAAGGATTCTGCCTCGCCTTCCCAGTCACACTTGGAGACATTATGTTCTGTATGAATCTAGAGAAAATGTGTTATACTACCTGGGGAACAGAGAGTACATTTTATAAAGTGTGGCGCTTCTTATTGACATTTTTTGAGAAACCATTCACAGTAATCCCTGAGTAGCAATTTAGAAAATATATTGTTTTTATTTCATTTATTTATTTTTTCTTTTCTTATCCTATTTATTAATTTTCTATTTCATTTATTTCTCACCCTACTTTTTCTGTTACATTTTACAAGATATTTTCTCTGTATTGTTGTCTATAATCTTAACTTTATTTATCCATAATTTAGAATACATCTTCTGTGGCTAGCTGTGGTTGTCTGTATGTTTTATGTTTTGTGTGAACAGATGGATGTGTTGTGACACTGGAGAAATCCCTGTACAGTTACTGTTTTATTAATTATTGACCAACAATAATAAGAACTTTTGAAGACGAAGGAAAGTGCTATATACTGTACAGAAGGGCTGCGTCTTTTTTATTTTTAATTTCCCTGATTAATTGATGTATCGTTTGCTCTATAAAATGTAAAACAAAAAGGGAAAAATTGTACATCATAATCGATGGCTTTGTCAAACCAACTGTCCCAAAGATATTCATTTTGATATCATAAAAGTTTAAGAAAACCAGTAAATGTTTACATGAATAACGATTAATCAGTTATCAGAAAAGTTTATTTAATTTATTCAATAGTTTCAGCTCTAAAATACAGCACATCAGATGTGTTATTGGTAGCGTTATAATTCCGCAATATCATCTCAATCACACCAGGTTGTCTGTGATTCAGGTCAAAGTGGAGATCTCATCTTCCATCCACTCTACTTAAATTGGGGTTCATCCTTTTTATCCCTTTTCCTGTTCCTCCCCTCCATCATTTGTAGTTGTGCTCTCTTGCCCTCCTGATGCTCCTCCACACGTCACGGTGGTCAGGGATTTAGTGCCACTTCACCCCATCCTGCAAAGCCTACAAACATATGAGATCTAAATAATTCACGGTGCCAGAAGGCGCTCTGCTCGGCTCTGTCTGTGGACTCACGCTAAAGCTGACGTCTCGAGCTCTGAAAAGAATATACAAACAGAAACCTGGCTGGTTTTTCTGCTTGATCAAAGCAAAGTGGGCAGCGTTGTTTTGCACATGGCTTCCCTCCTCTCATTACCTCTACGCAGCAACAGTGCAGGGACGATAAACAGATAGCCCTTAGATGAGTTTGTCTCTTCATCCTTCAGCCTCAGGGACATGAAACTCAGGCCGAATAAGTTGTCTTCTAACTGAGTTTTTCATTAATCCATTTTTGGTTATTATCTCTGCAACTTTGCTAAATTGATTTCTAATCAGGACACGACCTGCAGGCTGGAGTTTAAGAAACTGGCAGTGTTGTATCAACAAAAGTGATCTTCTTAGATTGTTTTTTTGTTCTTGTTGTTTTTAATCTGATTGAATTAGTATTTAATAAGAATAGTGTGCAGTTTACTTTACCAATAATACTAGATTTGTTTGATATTAAAGGGTCTTTTTGTGATGGTCAGTGTTAGAAAAGCCACTTTAAATCACATTTACAGTGTTGTAGATTTAGTCTATTGAAAGAAAATAGATTGGCAACCATTTGATAGTACCAGGTTCGCAAATGTGAGAATTTGCGGCTCTTCTTACGTTATATTAATTTGATTATTGGTCGGTAGGGGTGGGAATCACCAGAGGTCCCACAATACGATATTATCACCATACTTAAGCTGAGTATGGTGATATATTGAGATATATTGCGATATATTACCTTCTTTCAACTGAAAATTATGCAGTTTGTCAACATCTGTGTCATCTATACAGCTTTCACTCGCATATCTTGAGGTCAGAGGTCAAAGGACGCCTTTTTGAAAATGGCCATGACAGTTTTTCCTCGCCAAAATTTAGCGCAAGTTTGGAGCGTTATTTAGCGTTCTTCCCGGCAAGCTAACATGACATGGTTGATACCAATGGATTTCTTAGGTTTTTCTAGTTTCATATGATACCAGTATTTTCACTCTAGCTCTAAGAGCCCTCTACAACCTCTGAGAGACAGAATAGTGGCTGTTGGTTTGTTAAGACGTTCGTTTATATAATAAAAGTGTATCTATTGCGATACTGTGCTGCATACATTTTTTCCCCCACCCCTATTTGTCAGACAAAACAAGACAAAATTTATGAAGTTACCTTGGACTCTAGAAGACAGTCACAATATCCTGCTATTTTAATGACCAAATTATAAATCAAATTAATAAACAAATCAATAACAGAAAGATATGAATATTATCTGTCTTTTGGAAGTATCATCTCTTAAGACTTGTCTTTTATATTGATTTTCAATATTCACATTGCCTAATTTGCTTGCACTATATGTAGTACCTCCCCTCTATCTCACCCCTCCTCTCCCCATTTTAGTTGAAATAAGATCTAGTTTAGGGCATGTATTCTAACAGAGAACGATAGCCCTAGATTTCAGGGGCTCAGAGGGTCCAATTACAAATGTAAAGGCTGTTGAGAGGTTTTATCTACAGTGATTTTCATAAAGCCACCAGCGACTGTCAGATTTCTGCACATCTCTGACGCAGCCCCAAAACACAGAGGAGTAACCGCTCCCTTGGATGGGTCGGATCACCTGATGAATTATTTATATTGTCTTGGTGGGTGAGATTTGTTTCTACTATAAATGAAGCTAAATATGGTTTCATCTAACCTCTGGTGCTTTTGAACTCATTTAAATTGTACTAGGAGGATGTTGGGCCCACATTACAATACTTCTTCCCTCCACTATAATTGGAGATGTGCAGGTTGATCTGATATAACATGACACCATATTACACAGGATGTGACATGTTCGGCTCTCCATTGCACACACACACGGAGCTCGAGTAGAGGTTTTTTAATATATTTAATGGGAGGCTAAAAGAAACAGTGGAAAATACTCATGTTGCTTTTTCTGTCTATTTTTCTTGTCTGTTCTCCCTCACATCAGTTACGTCAGTGAGAAGCTGTAGGAATCTCCCTGTTTTTTACCAGCGCTATGCTCACAGGGGCATGTTCATCACTGAGACCCCGCAGCTCTTCTTTTCTCCTATCAACACCTCTCCCTCCCTCCCTCCATCCATCCCTCCCCTCCTCCGTCCTCCTGTCTGCTCTTTCTCTCAACCTCCAGCCGGGTTAACTGATCCACACCAGCTGCCTCTCACTGCCTCACATTAGTGCTCTAAACCAATGTGCTGAACGTCTCCTCTGCCTCTCCTCTTCTTCATCATCCTGCCACCTTTTTTCTTCCCCTCATTTCACATGGCTCTGTGAGAAGGCCGCTGAACGAGTAGTAGTGCAGAAAAGATCAGGTGAATAGTAATTAACCCGTTTTAAACCATCCTAATTTATCTGACTGAACTGTGGGCTGATGAATGAATGGAGGCACACAATTGAAACTGCTTTGTGCAAGTTCACTTCTAATTAAGGAGGAAGAGAAAAAATAAACTAATTCAAGGAATTCTGTCAGCCACATGAGTATTTTATCTTTCTGTGTATAAAATGCTTGTTTTTTTTAATCATTCTTTTTATCGTTTGACAACCTAAACTACAACAAATAAAATAATATGTACATATAATAACAGATAATAACTGTACATTTAAAAACAAATTACTCAAAAACAAAGGAGAAGAAAAAATAAAATAAAATAATGATAATAAAAAAATAATAGAAAAAATATAAATAAATAGAAAAATAAATAATAAAAAATAATAATTTATGAATAAAAATAAATAAATAATAAAATGCCCGTTTTTAATTTCCCAAAGCTCAAGGTTGATCCATGAGAATCCTTGTTTTATCAAACCATCAGTCCGAACCCCCACAATATTTATTTTACTATCATACAGCATAGGCCAAACAAAAGCAGCAAATCCTCACATTGGACGAGCTGAAATCAAAGAAGGTTTGGAATATTTGCTTAAATAATGACTGAAATGATTAGTTGATTATCAAAATAACCATTTTCTATCAATAAAGGCCCCATTTACACTTTGTGTGATTTGTAATTACACTTCAACTACCCGTAGCCCCATGTATGTGTTTCTGTTGGGCGGATCCCAAATCTGATTACAATCCGTCTTGGGTTTCCCAGGCTACATGAGAAATTAGGGTCAGCCCTGGCTCCAGTCCAGAGGCTGGTGGTAGATGCATCTCAAGCTGTTTAATAACTGCCAAATGGCAAGAAGAAAAAGAACATTTACAACAATAACAGTTTAGCTAGAGTTCCCTAACAACCATCCATAAGCTACTTTAACAGAAACACATGGATTAATTGCATTTTACGAGGCGTTACGAGGCAAAAGGTTTATCGGCTCACTGCTCCCCTCAACACTCATCCAGATCAGTGCTCTCTCACCCACACAGACCAACCAGTAGTAGAACCAATCAGGGGTTAAATAAACGCTATAACGGCTCGCTGCGCCTTCGGTATGATTGTGAAATTGCTGGAGCCGGTGATGAATTTAGCTGTCAACAGGGAGTATGACGGCTAATGTCGGTGTAACTTAAGCTGCCATTATCACACGGGGGCAGACCACGGGGGGCAGACGCTGTGAGTGACTCACTGACGTAGTAACAGCTGGGAGAAGTACAGGAAGGACACATTAACACTTTGTCAACATCTGGATAGACTCTCAAACCGACTACTGAGGTGGAAGTTTAAAGGGTCTGTGTAAGGGAAGTGTAAATGGGGTCTAATCAATAAACAGAATAATTGTCTCAGCTCGAAACGTGAGGGCACTTGATTATATTTCTTCACTTCACGTTAGGGTTTCTAGTTATTTGAGATGAAAACGCCCGTGATGTTTTATATCCTTGCATCTCATTGGGCATCAGGAGGCCTGTTAAGCTCTCCTCATATGGTGCCACCCGACCCAGCTATAATTAATGCATGATGGTACCAGCCTGTACACAACAGAGGGAGTGTTTGTTAATGTCAATAATTCCAAGCAGTCTGTCTGAAAGCCATACTGGTTTACGCAACATAAGACGAGAGAGGGTGCAGAAAGTGGGATCACATTTTGACAGACAGTACAAACTAGACTATTTTATTAGGTTTCAGAAAAGACTCAATAAAATGTCATGGGAGAGCTGCACTGTAGCTGACCATGTTCTCCTTTTTGAAGAAACACATACAGCATGTAAGCAAGCAGCCCGAACTCTATTTATACACCACATTTCTTGTCGAGGGGAAATGCAGTGTGCTTCCAAAAAAGTCAGGAAAACAAGATGCCTTACTTGCTTGGGATATTGGGATGACCTTTAACCTTTTAAAGCAATCACTTATTTTAATGGCTATAGCTAACCTGAGGCCTCACCCTACTCAGCTGCTCACTGCAGGATCCCTCATATATTGAAAATTAATCTCCGTTTTATGACTTTGCAGCAGTCAAATGTGTTTTTTGAGGTTTCAATACTACTGCTTGAAAAAGTAATTTACGGATGTATAAGAAAAAAAACTGCCATCACATTCACAGACTCTTGACAGCAATGTATTGCTTTTATCTTGTTAAGTACAAAATGTACTAGTTATAAACTTATTGATTAATCTGCAATTTCCCAGAGCCTCAGCTGATGTCTAGACTTGTCTTCTTTTGTCAGACAAACTGTCCAAAATTTACAGATATTCCATTTTACAATCATAGAAGACTAAAAAAGCTGCAAATACTCACATTTGAGAACGTGGAAATAGTGATATTTTTATTTTTCCACCACAGGGATTTATAATTAGGTGTTGGAAATCTGATGTGTGAATTTATTATTATTATTATTATTATTATTATTATTATTATTATTATCAATAATAATGATCATTTTATTAAACTTAATTTAAATTTTTAATTGTATTTTATATATATTTCTTATGTATTTATTTTTTATTATTTGTATTATTATTTTATAACCCTTTTTTCTCCTCCCTTGTTTTTGAATGCTTTGTTTTTATTACTCTGATATTATATATACATATTACCTGATTTGTTAGGTTGATTTACGTTATTGCAGTCATTTTTCTTAAGGAAACAATAAAAAGCATGATTAAAAAAAATTAAGATTTCTAATATAATTGGCTCGATTGACTAATTAATTAATCTCTTCAGTTCTATTATATCCTGTATATGTACCAGTATAGACGTATTGATTATGGTAATTCACTCAACGTCTTTTTAAAGGTCTCTTGCACCACTCTCTTTATCTTCGTTTTCTCATTGTCTCTCATTTTTCATTTCTTTTGAGTCTTTACTTTACTTACTTACTTACCTGACCGGACTTTATTAATAGACGTACCTTTTTTGACTCTATGGCATTTTCTAAAGGGCACCAATCTCACTGCTCTCTGGCAACAGCTGCCAAAACAAACTCAAACTTACATCATACAGGTACGTTTTGTCTGCAGTTTGAGAGGCCTGATGGATCAGAAGAAAGTCTCTATTTCTACTACCATTCTGCATGTTTTATCTCCATGAGTGTCCATGACATGTAAGAAGGACGAATATAATCTGCGCTGCCGAAGTCTAATTATGTACTTAACAAGCCCCTTCTCTAACAGAAGGATCTGCCTGGTGCCTTCTCCTCTCTTGTATTCAGTATCTCCCTCCTTCTCTCCTAGTTGTTGCCTGAGAGAAGTCGTCCTTGTGCGTGGGTTGAGGAGCAAGACGACAGTGTTTCAAGTTAATAAGATCGTCTTTACCTAGTTTCACTTTGTGCACACGGGACTCGACCCGCGATGTACACTTTGGAAGCAGGACTTGAATTCTCTGTTGGAAATGGATGACCTAATTATCGCAGCCTACAGTGATGCATTTGGACATAAAGTAGAATAATGAAGAAGTCAATAGTGACACGGTAGCTATGGGAAATCTCGCCTGGCATCAGTAAAAAAGAATTACAACAAGGACACAACCCAAGTGGAGCATGTTGATGAAATATATTGAATGATTTCTTATTTATCACAGCAGTATTTTTGATATACATGCTGATTAAATCAGCAACCATCTGCATTTCCCCACTGGATCTGACTACAGTTTCAGAGACTGTATAGTGGGAGCAAGTCTCTGCTCTTTGATGTGTCAGTTCTTATATATTGCGGGAGGCCGCAGGGTATTCTAGCATGATGATGTTTGTATCAACACAGCGGTGGCTTTGTTAACAGCCTTTTTGACGTCCCCCTGCTTGGCTCGACTTCCCCCTCAGGTGTCTGTATTGTATAAGGAGGGCTAATGGGTTTAATCTAGAGTCAGCGCACCACATGATTAGGGTTGTTTAATTCCAAAGTTTGTTGTAATGGCATTGACCGGAACAATGTTTGAGCCATTTGTCAAAGCCACTAAGAGGGAAGTGGACATTTGTAACAACTTCATACTCCCTCTCTTTCTCTTTTGTCTATCTATTCACCCTGCCATCTATTATCGGGTCTTGCTTTGCTTTCAGGCAAATGTATTCTAAAGGAAGTTTGTCCAGAGTGGCTTTAGAAATAAAGATATACCAATGACTCAGTCAACGTATGGACAGAGATGGAGGGGCATACATGTTGAGCCCTGAAGGCACATTCTGGCTGAATACAAAGAGAGTCGTGGGTTGGTCTTTCTTCCACTTTAAGCCGTGATATTGGGGGTCAGCAGTTAACCCGTACTGTAAATGTGCAGTGGGAATGTGTATGAGAAGGGTTTACTACAGTAGGCATCAGATGTTCTGCTCCATGCTGCCGCCACTCTCGGTATCTCTCCTGGCTCTAGTCAACCATACCGCCATTAGAGAAAAGATGAACCATTGAAATAACTGCAATGACCTCCAATCTGAAAGCTTTACTAGAGAAAGCACCAGACCATGATTCATTCAATGCTCCATGACTCTGTGGAGGTCACTGTCTGCTTCAATCTTGGATGTGGTCTTAAAAGCCAGACCATACTGTTATGTGTCTCCATTAAGTTTCATGACCAGCGGTGCAATTGATGATGACAGAAATGTGCCTGTCCACACTCACAGCCACTGCAGTGACAGTAAAAGCATCATGTCTCGCCATCCCCCTCTCAGTTGTCTTGCCACTCTTTTATTGATCATGTTAGTGAGATTTTGAATTTCATAACAGTGGCAGCCAAGGTATTTATTCTACAGTGATACAAAGGCTTTTTTGGATCTCGTAGTCTTCCATAAGATTAGTGTACAAAAGGGTAATTAGGAACATACTGTTCGTTGCTGTGTCACGGAGGCTTAATGTGAGTGCAAATAAACAAGTGTGTTCAAGGATTTTTGTTGCTGAATGGATTTATCTGGAGCTGAAATTAAAAATAATCAACTATTCTGCAAATAATGAAACAATGCCAAACATTTCCTGGTTCCAGCGTGTCAAATGAGAAGATTTGTTACTTTTCTTTGTTATATATCCGTGTAAACTGGATATAATCGGGTTTTGGACTGTTGGTTGAACTGAACAAGACATCTTAAGGGTGCCTTCACACCTGTAGTTGGGTTCATTTTGTGCGGACCAAGGGGGAAAAAAATATTCATTATTGCATTTTAGTTCTAGTTTGGTTCCTGTTCACACTGACTTTTTACAAACGAACCACATGAGTTAACATGACATTATACAGACTGACTGGTAACTCGCTGATTGGACAGCTTTGGCGTGACGCATGTGGGGGAATCAAATTCTAGTGAGTGACAGAAGGTTATGCAGCACTTTAACGCTCCCAGATGACTGGTGCGAACGCATAATCCAAACGTCGGGGAGTGCACGGACGCGCATGATCAGTGCTGTTTGCTTTCACACCACAAACACCACCTTTTCAGGCGGTCTTTGGTCCGCACTAGGGTTTGTTTGACAGCTTTCACACCAGCCCAAACGAACCGCACTAACCGTGCAAACGGATCCAAGTTTGTTTTAACCGAACCAAACAGGTCAGCTGTGAAAGCACAATTATATGTAATGTCAGGCTGCAACATCTTAGGGTGCTTGGGTGTGAAACGGTAAGAAAACACTACTCCTCTATGCAACAATAAGATATTGAAGATAAGAAATGTAACCTTTGGGGTTAAATAAGTTCAGTTTGTGTAAAAGATCAGATCAGTTTTGTATAAATAGACAGAGAAACAGAAACAATGCATTGTGTATCACTGCTTACAGGTCCTCAGTCGCTCTCGAAAAGAGATGCAGAAGCATATCATTGATTCCTCGGTTGAGATTGTTGAACAGATGTTTATAAGCGGAAATAATGCATCCTACCTGTCATCCATGTCAAGTAGCTGTGAAAAGGAAAAAGTAATCTCTCCATCTCTTCCACCGTAATCAATCTGAGAAGCCTGTCTTCTAAAGAACCAGATGCATTGTGTTCCACACTTCTCACTTATCTTTGATGTACTTTTTAATATCTTGTGTAAGCTTCTGTATTCAGTCTGAACACACACCCAGCTGGTGCCAAGTGAATAATGAAAGAATTTTGTGGGGTTTTTAGTCCTCAGCTGTCAAAAGCTTACTAAAATATTGCAGTTTTCAGTGTGAAGTCTTTCTGGGTGGCTTGCTCTTTTGAAACCCCGCTGTACCTCCAGCCCTTCTTGTCACAACATTGCACCGGCAGTCATAGCTGTGACAGAAGACTCAAAGCAAGCTGCCTGGATGGGGAGGCGTGGTCAGATAAGAGCCCCGGCAAGTTCACTGAGCTGTTGACATTTCCTCACAGCAACTCCCCTGG